>NW_020954552.1:5043841-5276755 GCF_900497805.2 Vombatus ursinus | reverse complement strand
CACACACACACACACACACACACACACACACACACACACACACACACCCCCATATGCCAAACCAATATGCATCAGTAAATACTAGTCTAGCTTTTGTTTGGAGTAGATGGTGAAAATGAGATCTTTCCATTTCAGCCAAAGGTTGTAGGTGGTTCAAAATCCATCAGACAAGAATCAGTTCTGTGAATCAGGGAAAGATTACTATCTAATTTACACCATGAAATTAATTTAGTAAGCACTTTAATGCAACATAGGACAAAGGACCAAGTAAAATACTTGTGTCAAGATTATACAAATTTTTTAAGAGTCCCAAAGTTGATCTCATAGGAAGTGTTGACCAAAGACAGAATGCTCTAGAGACCTGTTTTCACTTTTCCTTCCAAACCAGAAGAAAATATTTCAAATCATATATATTTTTAAGTATGCCTGACGGTGTCCTTTCAAGAAATCTAAACATTTGCAGTTAAATACACACACTTAAAACTTCACTATTTGCAAAATACAACACCTCCACTGTAAATATGTTTTCAGCCTTTATAATGAAGCATTTGTTTTATAAAGCCTTGCATCAAACCCAAATGCACTTTACTATTTTTAAATAAATAAAATAAACACACCACAGACAGTGACTATTTCATTAATAAGTTACACAAAGAATAAATAAATCATGGCACACATGAATCCAGTCCCTACAGTAGTGAAATGTTTAGGGTTCAAAGAAATAGCTATATTATATGTTTCACATTGAGTTCAAATGGATTTTAAACTGAAGAAGTTTCATCTTTCATTTTAAATACAATACTGAAAACATCAGGGTTGGGGCACAAAAAAAAAACCCAAAACTTACTTTAATGCACATAAGAAATCAAACGAGAGTTTCCCAAAGCAGGTATGGATAACTCTTCTTTCCTTTTCTCCAAAATGCCTTCCCCATGCAACCATCCCACAGTTTCAATGACCAAAAACAAAACAAAACAAAAACCCACAAACATTTAAAAGGCAACAGCTTTGGCAAGCTATTAGCTTCTTTCAGAGGCTTACTATAATTATTTGGTGGAAAGTAAATAAGTTAAAATAAGAAATCTCCCTCTTTTGGCTTATTCCTTCTCAAATCTGCCCCCCCCCCCCCCAATATTGAGAAAGCACTTCTTGAAACAATCACAATCAATTATTTTAACCACAAAACTGCTTGGTTTTAAAAGTATCAATTACATGATAAAACCAATACATACAAACTAGGATGGGGTCCTAGAGGTGGTTACACGCAGAGCTAAACTTGCAAGGGATCTCATGGCGCAGGTTGAAACTTTGTGACACAAACCAGCTTTCGAAATATAGTTGGAAGCCAAGCGATACAGCCTTTCAGCTCCAAAGGTGTTGAAGTGCCCAGGAAGCACCTTCTCTACCACACCGCTGTCCACCAATTCTATCAGACGCTCACAGGTAACAATATAATCATTGATTCGGCTGTATGGAAGCCAGTCAATCATTGCTCCATCATATACAACATCTCCACTGAACAGAATCTTCCGATCTTTGTCCAGTAAGCAGATGCTTCCCCTGGAGTGACCAGGCATGTGCATAACAGTCAGCTGTCTGTCACCAAGGCTGATCACATCCCCTAGAAATGAGAAGAGATTTTAAAGATAAAAATCCCATTACAAACTTTGTTACAAAGATGGATGCAAAAGGACACAAAGTTAAATGGTTTGAGAAAGACAACAGAAGGTGGAGATAAATTAATTTGCATTTCAAACCTTGTTTCACAAATGAGATTACTTCCCCAAGTGAGTTTTAAGAGCGAAATAAGTGTTAGAACTTGAGCTGGACTTCAAGTGTGGGCCCTAAGGCCTTTAAGTTCAGAGATGCTCATTACCAGACTGGTTGCAAGGGAACGAACTTTTTGGACACAGAAATTCTTAAAGACCTTCTATTAAACAGCACTTCTTAAATTGTGGGTTGAGATCCCATACGGGGTTGCAAAGTATTTGGAACAATAAAAAATTTCTGAACACAAAATGACCAAATTAAAAATCAAATTGAATCCAAGGTGTTTCTGGCAGCACTTACCCGTGTTGCCTGCACAACTTCACTGCAGTTGTGGTTCTGAACACAAAGCATGCACACTTTGCACTGCACATGAATGCTGCCAAAATTCGAAAAGGGGTCATGAGTGGAAAAAAGTTTAAGAAGCCCTATTTAAACTACAAAGGAGTTATAGTCTCTTCATAGATCATATTTGTAGTGATAAGTTAGTCTATAAATGGGCTAGTCATCTAGTTCCATCATACTGTTAAATCTTTGGATAATTTTCTACATTCTATCTTCATTTAAGATGGTAACTGACCAAAAGGGATAGTTCCAGATTTTTCAGAAGCCTCGTCTTCAACTTAAGGTAATATATTTACATTAAAACATTTAATAAAATTATTTGTGCAAACACTAGCATCAAAATGTTTGGGGGGCATGTAATGGAGACCCAGAGCAAAATATAATGCAATATACATTCTGAAAGACTGAAAAAAAGGCAGCAGGGTTAGTGAGAAGGTAAGTGATAGAGGAACAAGGATAAGAATTTCTCCATTTCAAAGCAGCAGCAAAAGCTTTTACAGTGGAGGTGGGGTTTCATGAGCCTCAAAGGAAAGAGTTTAGTAAGGTGGCAAAGGATACTTTCCTGAAGATAAAGCACTCAGTAATAGCTAAGGCCCATTTGCCTGACAGACTCTTTTTTAGCTGTGAGGACTGTGACATGAGAAACAAAATACCCTGAGCTCCTAGCTGTTCAAACTGGGACCCCTGGGGGAATGTCATTGTTGTTCAGTCTGGTCTGACTCTTCATGACCCCATTTGGGGTTTTCTTGGCACAGATATTGGCGTGATTTGCCATTTCTTTCATTTTACAATTCATTTTACAGATGAGAAAAGAAAGGCAAACAGGGTTGTGGCTTACTCAGAGTCACACAACCAGTAAGAGTCTGAGGTCAGACTTGAACTCAGGAAAAGTTATCTTCCTGACTCCAGGCCTGATACTCTACCCACTTCGCCAACTAGCCACCCCATAGGAAGTTTAGTTTTGAATTGATACTCCTGATCCTCCAGCAAAGAACCAAATGGAAAACACTATTTCTCTGAGCCAAGTGGCTGAAATTTGCTTCAGAAGATAACCACATAAAAGTACTAGGTAAAGTCTTATGACTAAGTTCTCTGGCCTAATGTCCAAACAAATGTCCCTTTTCATTATTCTGTTTCTGGTGGAGGTCTCAAACTGGTACCAGTGCAAATGGAATGAGACATTCCAAGACTCTCTTTGAAATAATGCTTTGGGATTAGAATTCTCTTGCAAGTCAAGAATACAGTACCTTTGGAAAACCTACAAATCACTGTCTTTATTTTATTTGACCCTCAATATGTGTGGGGGGGATGGGGGGTAAGAAACTCTTATTAACTTTGGCAAAAAACTGCTCAGTTGTGATCAAACGGTTTTTATAGAGGACCTTTTAAGAAATCCTGGAAAGAACTATCCCTTAAGCAAATGTTAACAGGCTAGAATAGGTGGTAATTTTCAACCAGGTGCTAAGAATAAAGCCTAGCACAGTCTTGTAAGTGAGATTTTTACAGTTGACCAGTAATTGAATTTACTGTAGGAGAAGCACTGCATCTAACCTAGGTTCAAATCCCAACTCCATTAATTACTACCTATGTAACCATAGGCAACTCACAAGCTCTTTGGGACTTAGTTTACACATCTATAAGATGAGACTGGACCAGCATTTTTTAGATCTAGATCCTGTGAGTTTGCAGTATGGTTTTTAAAATTTATTTATTTTTAATTTGCAACATTCACTTCCATAAGATTTTGAGTTTTAAACTTTCTCCCCCTCCCCAAGATGGTGTGCAGTCTAATATAGCCTCTACATATACATTCATATTAAACATATATATTATACACACATACACACACACACATACATATACATATATATGTATTTACTTCGAGGTAATAGGGGTTAAGTGACTTGACTAGGGTCACAAAGCTAGCAAGTATTAAATGTATGAGGTTAGATTTGAACTCTATCCACTTGCTAAATAGCTAGCTTCCCTGGTAGTATGTTTTTAAGGAAGAAAATTTTAAAAATTTAATTATAATAATACTTACCTTGTACTTAGGGATTATATTGCTTTGAACTTTTCACTAACTTGTATGTGATACATTTTAGTATAAAGTAGATATTAAACAAAATACAAATGGCTTAAAGAGTTGTATTTTTGTAGGAAATATGTTTATGCGGGTAATCTTTGAGTTATCTGTGTCTGGGGAGAGCCTAACAATGGTCAGGTGTACAGACCCACTGAAAGGTACCTACCAACAATCATCCACTTAGTAAGCAAAGTGCTTAGAATGGATCAGTTTACTTTCACAAGCTTTTACTTACAGGGCCAAACCTTTTAAGTAAGGTCACATTAAGCAATAAATAATAGTTCTTTACTCTCACATAGCCTTTGTGTCAAAGCGTGCATATATAATGTCATTTGATCTTCGAAATAACCTACTAATGTTCATACCATGAGTATTATGCATGAGAGTATTATTAGAACATCAAAAATGCCATACTATATCAGAGCAATGGTTTCCCCAGTCTTTCATTCTAACATAGGCAATGAAGTGAAACTATTTTGTAGCTGTCTAAAAATCTTGACTAGCTCTACTCAGATGAGCTTTTAAGTTATATTCTAGAATAAAATAGAATTTGTTCTGAAGAGATGAGCCCCTCTGTTCTAGGAACATTTCTTCTAAACATAAGCTGTCAAAGATGCCCAAGAAGTTTCAAAGGAAATGTTGTTCATAAAAGAGGTATGGATAAGGCTAGGAAGAAAACTGGAGCAAATGACCAATGTTAAAAAGGCAAAGATGGAAAGGTCATCAAGTTTCTCTGAGGAGAAAGTGTAATGGATTTTCATGAGAGAAATTACCCTTAAGACTTTAGAATTCTGAACAATGCAATGATAAACCACAAAGCCAAAAGAATGAAGGTGAAACACACCACTACCCGTCTGACAGAAAGGTGATAAACTTAAGATACAGAAAAAGACAAGAACTTCTAGACATGGCTAATGTGGGAATTTGTTTTACTAGGTTATGTGAGATATATTGAAGGATTTTTTTTTTATTCAATGGACGAGGCAAGGGGAGGGCCAGATTAATAAAAAATAATTTTACTTTAAAATACAAAAACAATTTTAAAAAGAAATTACTTTCCTTTATTCAGTACAAAGTAAGGACCATTATAATCAAACTTCAAATATTTTCTCCCAATAACATACTGCCGAGTCAGGACCTCAAATTATCTGGAGCTAAAAGAAACCTAATCCAACCCTGCCCCCTCCCATCTTGCAAACTAGCTTCCTGTAAGCAGCTACTTAAAAGGGTGAAATACCAAACTGCTCTTTCTGCAATTGAAGAAGCAAAAAAGCCAGGAAGAGGAGTGGTAATGGCAAAGCCATTTGTCTATTCACAGTTATATCAGGTTAGCAGAGCACGAGCTTTTGACTATGAGAAGCACATACCCTGGGGAGATTTTGACTCCAGAGTAAAAGCAATCTAAATCTACTTAAACATTGGTTGAAAAGCAATGCTACAATAAATGGTGGGAAAGTTAGGTACCAATTTTAACTTTGCATTCTTTAATAACTTACCTTGTTGTTATTATTTATACTTAATTATTTTAATAGAGGGTGAAGTTTTTTTGGGGGGTGGAAAAGAATGGGTTAAAAAGACAGAAAAAACATGACAATCCTGTTTTCAACCAAATGGGAAGCAATCCAGACACCTCCTGATCAAACGGTAGAGAAGCACACTCTAATTAAAGGCAAAGTACTTAAAAGTAAATATACGAGTGCAGGATTTTCAAACCCAATTGTTCAAAGTAACATTGTGTCAAAGGTACCAAAATGCTTTCATAATCAAGAATGGAAGTTGCCCACCATGAAAACAAATTCAAAGGATTAAAGATGTATCCCAAACTGCTCCACTTTCCCATCTGCAGAATCAAAGAACAATATCCTAGAGATCTAGAATAACTCTCTCATTTTGCTGGTTGGAAAACTGAAGCCTCCTGGTTTTAGCATTATGGGATTTTAATGACTTCAGTTAACCAATCAATAAATATTTATTAAGGGAATTTCAGTCTCTTGACTTTTGTCTTTCCAGGCAACAAAGTTCTAATATTTTTAGCTGATCCTGGAAGAGACACCATTCTGTTTTCATTTTAGTTGTTCATTTAGTTAATTTTTTTTTTTGAACTTTAGAACTCCAAATGACCTAAGTACAAACAAACTAAGCCAGAATGAATTGCTTTCTGGTCCAACCTCCCACCCGATGCATTAGAATCCTCTATGACACTCACAAGCCCCAGGCTCTGCCTGAGCACTGTTTATAATGAAAAACTTGCTACTTCATTAGGCCATTTTATTTCTGAATTTATTTAAATTTTTAGAAATTTCATCCTGATAATGAGCAAAATCAGCCTTCCAATCATTAACCCTAGCTAGCTCTGCCCTCTGAAGTCCTACAGAGTAAGTCCAACCTTTCTTCCACATGAGAACCTTTTGAATACAGTGATCCAACATCCCCTAAATCTCTTCTTCCCTAGGATAAGTCTCCTTCTTCACTCCTTCTGGATAAACTTTAGGTGACATAGTTTTGAGTTCCTTGTCATGGACTTTTGGACTCATTCCAGCTTGATAGTACCCTTTCTAAAATGTCACACCCAAAACAGAACATATGGTTTGATGAAAGATGGGTACAGTGAGTACAGATTATCTCTCTGAATCTGGACAATGATGCCTCTTTTTGTACACACTCTTTGGGCATGTTTCTTTTGAAACAGTGTTGATTTTCCATTAGGACTCAGCATTCCCTGGTAGTCTACTTGTGGCCTTGGGTCACCTAAAGGATGTTGGAGGTAGCTGTAATTCTACCCCAAATTAAAAATATCCAAAGCCTCAAGCTCTGTAACCAGGTAGCACAATTAGTTTGAGAATTATTTGGGTTCAATGAGTTCATTACTTTATGCACTCTATAAAATAATAATACCCACTCTAAAGACACTGAACATAAATGAAACTCTCAGTGAAATCCATGAAAATGGTATTATAATACCATTAATGGAAAGGAATTATTTTCTGTTACTGATAAGTGTGACGATTTAGCTACTCTTCTTGTGCATAATTTACTAGCTGTGTAGCTAAAGATACAATCCAAAAACTGTAGGGCATAGGGAAAGTAACTAACCTAACTGGTCACTAAATGAAGTGGATATGATTTTTTTGCCTCTCTAGCACTAAGTTCTGGGAGGAAAAAAGGTATAACATTCCACATCACTATTTTTAAAATCTGGCTATCTCCAGATCTTCTAGCTATTTTGCCACAAAGTTAATAGGACATACTTTTCAGGGATAGGAAATTTACATTTCTAGGTAAGGAGGAAATTAGATATTACTTAAAAAGTTGAAAGTTACAGCTCCTGAAGTGTTAGTAGAAGCTGTTTGTCAGTATTATCAATTTTCCAAGTGTTTCTGTAAATACTAAGTTTTCTCTTCACACCTTAAAACTTAGAAAACCACATAGATACTGCCATGAAAAATGGACTTGAGAATGCCTAAGTTTCCCAAAATTCTGTGAATCTCTCTTGCCTTTTCTAAAAGCTACCCTTTATACCATTAAAATACAAAGAGCTCCAAATATTTTATTCATTTTCAAATTTGTGGATAGCTGTAACTAGCAACTGCTTAAAACATTACTTTTAAAAAATGCTTGATTTTATTCTTATAAAACATCTGCAATAAATGTAATAATTACAATGACTGTTAACAGTAAATGTAAGTTTATTTTCTTGGTTTCACCATCACATAAAGACCACACCCAGGCAATTCCAGCAAAAAGTTAAGTCAAAAGACTTGCTCAAGTCAAGAAAATCACTTGCTCTCAAGAAGCTCATAGTGTGATGGAGGAGACAACATACAAACAACTGTGCATAAACTATATACAGGATAAATTGGAAATAATCAGAAGATAGAAGGCACTAGTATTAAAAGAGGATGCGAAAGACGTCCTGTAGAAGATGGGACTTAGCTAGGACTTGAAGGGAAATGTCTGCAGTTTGAAGATGGAACAGCAAGAAGGCCAGTGTCACTGGAATGCAGAATTACAAGGCGGGTAGGGAGTGGAAAGGTGGGAGAAGACGACAGATGCAGTGTGAAAGAAAACTGGAAAGGTAAGGGTGGTTATGAAGAGCTCTGAACACCAAAAAGGATTTTATATTTGATCCTGGAGGAGATGGGAAGCTATTGGAGGCAGCTAGGTGGGACAGTGGATAGACAATTAGGCCTACAGTTGGAAAGACCCAACTTGAAACCTGGCCTCAGACAATAGGAGTGTGACCCTGGGCAAGTCACTTAACCTGTTTGCCTCCATTTCCTTAATTATAAAATGGGAGTAATAACAGCAACTAATGGGCTTGTTGTGAGTCTCAAATGAGATATTGATAAAGCACTTGGCACAGTGCTTAGCACATAGGAGGCACTATAAAAATGTTTATTTCCTTCTTATTCTTCTACTAAGTAGGGGGATGACATGGCCAGATCTGAGTTTTAAGAAAATCACCGGCAACTGAGTGGAGGATAGCTTAGAGTGGAAGACATATTAGGGTAAAACGGCCTAGTTTCTCCTAATTAGGCTTCAATTTCCTTACCTATAAGAATAACATCTATCCATACATCAGATGTAGCACTGCTATTGTAACCAATTAGCTCATTTAGTTTTGGAATTAAATCAAGATGACAGGCTCTCTTCTGGCATAGTTTAACTTTATGGGCATAGCTTGTAACAGGGCCCTAAGCTCAAATGGCCTTTTTAAAACACACATTGTTGACTACAACAAAGTGCAGACTGGGGGGAAAAAAAAGAAATCTAGGTAAATTAGTTCAAAAACATTAACATTTGCAGAAACAACTACTTCATTACTCAAAATGCATACCTTACTCAGTACTCACATCTTCATAGAAAAGAAGACATTCATCAGCAGGCCCTTTTTGCAGGCCTTGTTTGCAGTTGGGAAATGGATGTTATAGCAAAAATGTAGAAACTGTTCAACAGCCTACAGTGGAACAGCATCTTACAAGGAGGGCGGGGGGGGAGGGGGGGGGCAGTAATATTCCAAACTCTGTTGTGTAAGGTGATGACACGGTACTCTGGAAAATCTTAAAACCACACAAAATATAGTACAGTATCTTTAAAAAGTTACAGCTAGAAAGGAGACAAGTCTTATTAAAAGAAGGCAGTGGGTATTAAGACAGCAAGTGAGACTTGAGATGGTTGTTATGGAAACAACTGATGCAAATTTTATTTTTCACAATTCATTAGTTAAATTATTAATTAAGAGAAGCAAGTAGTCAGAACTTCCATTCAAAGGAAGACAACTAAACAGGTGGAGTCTTAGCTGGCTGGAAAACTGATAATTAAGGAAAAAATATCCTTGAAAAGGCTTCACAAAAAAAATTAGAATGAAAATGGTCTTTTACTCCTGCTTCACCGTGAGTCAAGTGGAGATACAACAAAGTAAAAAGGTACACCGCAGTGACCTTCCAGATGAACAGAGAAAACTAGGAAAGCCAACTAAGGCTACTTGCTGTTAGCTCTACCATTTTGTAGGCATAATGAAGATAATGTTCTAGAATCACACTCAGTGCTTCCATGTGTTGAGACCAGCTTAAGGACTGCCCTCTCCATCTCACATGCATTCCTGGGTATGGGCTATTTGCATTTAGTAGTGACCAGAACTGGTACTATTTAAATTGTAATTTTTCCTATTTTTTTTGGCTAGTGTGTCTAGTGGAATTGTGGAGTTGAATTTGGGTAGGTTAAATGTTCATGCCATGCCTACTCTATTGGTTTTCTATTCTCACAATCAAAGGTCTTCTTTGAGTCAACAAGGAAGGCAAAAATCTTTTTAGAAAATAGATGTATAAAATAGTGGAAAAGATGTGGGAATATTAGAACACTAATGCATTGCTGGTGGAGTTGTGAACGGATCCAACCATTCTGGAGAGCAATTTGGAACTATGCCCAAAGAGCCATAAAAACGTGCATATACTTTGACCCAGCAATAGCACTTCTAGGGCTGTATCCCAAAGAAATCATAAAAATGGGAAAAGGACCCACATGTACATTTATAGCAGCTCTTTTTGTGGTGGAAAAGAAAGAACTGGAAATCGAGGGGATGCCCATCAATTGGGGAATGGCTGAACAAGTTGTGGTATATGAATGTAACCGAATACTATTGTGCTATAAGAAATGATGAACAGGCTGACTTCAGAAAAACCTGGAAAGACTTGTATGGACTGATGCTGAGTGAAGGAGCAGAACCAGGAAAAAGTTGTACAGTAACAGCCACATTGTGCGAGGACTAACTTTGATAGACTTAACTCTTCTCAGCAATTCGAGGATCTACGATATATCCAGAAGTTTTATGATGGAAAATGCTATTCACATCCAGAAAAAGAACTATGGAGTTTGAATACAGATCGAAACATACCATTTGCTCTTTTTTTTTCTTCTGTTTTGTTTTGTTTCTTCTTTCTTGTGGTTTCTCCTATTGGTTCTAATTCTTCTTTACAACATGACTAATGTGAAAATATGTTTAATAGGAATGTATATGTAGGGCCTATATCAGAGTGCATGTCATCTTGGGAAGGGAGGTAGAGAAAATTTTAAACTCAATAGCTTATAGAAGTGATTGCTGAAAACCAAAAATAAAATTAATTAAAAAAATAAAAATAAATGTATAAATAGTTTTCAATCATTGCTCTCTCTAACGATTCTCTAAGGCTACGTTGGAATTAATAATTCCATGTACTGAGTTGATGGGAGAGATTTTCAGGAAAAAAAAATAACTTGGCATTAAGGTTGCTCAATCTGATGTAAGTCATGGATTATCTTTTTTATTTAAAAGTGCTTGCTGGACAAAGGATCATATTATAACTAAACTAGGGGTGCAAAGAAGAAATTATCTGTTACATGTATGGAAAAGGAAAGAGTTCATGACCAAATTAGAGATAAAGAAGGTCACAAGATAAATGGATAATTTTAATTACATAAAATTCAAAAAGATTTTGCACCAATAAAACCAATGCAGCCAAATTTAGAATAGAAGCAGATAAATGGGCAGTAAGTTTCTTTGACAAAGACTTCATTTCTAAGATATATAGGGAATTTTCTTAAATTTATAAGATTAAGAGCTATTCCCCAAATGATAAATTGTCTTAGGATATCACTAGGCAGTTTTAAAAGTAAGAAATCCAAGATATCAATAGTCACATGAAAAAATCCTTTAAATCACTAATACTTAGAAAAACTCAAAGTAACTCTGAGATTCCATCACATTCCCATAATATTGACACAGTTGACAAAAAAGCTAAATGATAAATGCTAGAGGGTTTATGGGAAAATAGGCTGTGAAATCCAGTCATATTCAAAAGCAATTTGGAAATATGCCCCCCAATTATTAAACCATCCATGCCTTTTAGCCCAACAAAACCACTACAAGCTTTATACCCCCAAAGAGCTCAGAGGGAGGAAAAATACCCATATGTACAAAAATATTTATATCAGCTCTTTTTGTGGTTAGCAAAGAATTGGAAACTGAGGGGGCACCCATCAACTGGGTAATGGCTAACAAAGTTATGATAAATATATGTGATGGAATACTACTGTGCTATAAGAAAAGATGAAGGGGATGGTTTCAGAGGAACATGGGAAGACCTGTATGAATTGATTCTAAGGAACTGAACAAAACCAGGAAAACAATTTATACAGTAACAGTGATACAGCGATAATTTTAAAAGACTTAGGAACTACGATTAACATAAGGACCAACTACAATTCCAGAGGATTCAAGATGAAATATGTGATATACACATTTTGGAGACTTTTTTTTTAGGGGGGGAAGGGGAGAACATGGCCAACTTGGAAATTTGTTTTACTTGACTGTACATGTTTGTAACTGGGTTTTATTTTTCTTGCTTTCTGAATTTGGGAGTGGGGGAAGCTGGCAGGGAGAGAATGTAGATCTTAAAACAAAATTCCATTTAAAAACAGTGCCCTGAGATGCAGCTAGGTGGCGCAGTTGACCAAGCACTGACCCTGGAGTCCGGAGGACCTGAGTTCAAATGAGACCTCAGACACTAGCTGTGTGACTCTGGGCAGGTCACTTGATCCAGACTGCCTCAAAAAAAAAAATTTTTTTTTTAAACCAGTGTCTGCCCAAAGATTGGAGAATGACTGAACAAACTGCGGCATATGAACATAATGGAATATTGTTCTGGTATAATTGCCAGAGATCTGGCTTTGCGGACAGACTTCATTCAGTTCAAATCCTCCCTCTGACAAATATGACTATGGGCCATAAGGAAGTCACTCAACCTTTCAATGTACCTGGCAACTTGGAAAACACTAAGTTACAAAAAAGAAGCACAGCCAAATATGACGTAGAGGCAGTCATACCCAAAGGAAATCACAGGCCCAGACAGAGGAAAAATGAGAATCATAAGATTGTCATCAGTCTAGACCTGCAAGCAAGGGTTTTGTATTCCACCTTGGCAGTCTGGCAAAGTCTATGGCCTTTTTCTCAGAATATTTTTAAAGGCATAAAATACATAAGATTACAAAAGAAACCAATTATATTGAAATAAGGATGATTTTCTCCCGACTGGAAGTCACCTTAGATGGCATCTAGAGTCCATTAAAAAACATTCAGGCTCAAGAGTTCTAATTTTTCCAAGGTCACACACGAAGTGAGAGGTGGAATTTGAACCCAGGCCCTCTCACTTCTGAGCTGGTGCTTTCTAGACAGTTATCGAGGCTCCTGTCAACAAACATAAGGTATATGGGGTCAGAATCGGATGTCATTTGGAGATAAGGAATAACATGTAAAGACTTGTTATTTACTGAGGCAGAAAGGAGAAAGCAGAACCAAGGAAATACAACCAATGACGACAGTAACGCAATAACACTAAAAAGCATCTGAACTCCGATTAAAAAAGCAATAACTAAAAGTCTTAGAATACAAATAAAATATTTCCCCTTTGAATAGCAATGGAAACGAAGGGAGGGGAACACGGCAAACGGTTGCTGTCTTTTGGTTTTATTTAACTATTTTTCTTCGTTCCAAGGTAGGGTCTGAAGGAGGAAGAAGGTCTATATCATGAAGCGGCTGAGGCGAAAAAAAAATTTTTTTTTTCCATAAGTGACTGGAAATGTCAAACAGGTGCTCAGAATGGGAATGAGTGGGTGGAAATCTTTCAGGAAATCAAGTCTCACAGCCTGTGGCATTCCCACTGCACCAGGCTCCGGAAACTAATTAGGGGGCGGAGCTGTCTTCTACTCCACTTGTAGTACATTGTATCTCTCTACTGTATCAGAGCGCTTTCCCCTCCCATCTGCAGGGCCCCGGGAACCCAAGGGGCCTCTCCAGGGATCTTTTTTCCTTCCAAGGGAAGGAATGGAGACAAGTGTCATTTTGGTGACTTGGCAAAGCATCCCCGTCCCTTTCACCCCCTTCGCTCTCCCCCCGCCCTCCGTTCAGCTAAGATCACTGGCTGCTCTTCCTGGCTCCATGCACCCTCCCCCTCCCTTCGCGCCCCTCTCCCCACCGAGGGGCCAGCGCTCCATTACCCTCCTGCAGGATGTGGGTGGGCTGCACCGCCTGCACTCGAAACTGCCTGGCGTTCCAGCCGGGGCTTGGAGCCCGCACCACCTCGCTCTCCGACAGCCAGGTCGCAGTCTCAAAGTTGTCCCCGCGGGCCAGGGCGTCCGCCTCGGCCCGGTGCACCGCTACCTGGTCAAACTGGTAGAGCCCGCCGGCGTGGTCAAAGTGGACGTGGGTGGCCACGGCCAGCAGCGGCCGCCGCACCAAGTCCTCTCCTTTGTCCGGGTCCTGCAGGAGGCCGGCCGAGTACAGGTACTCGGGCAGGCTTCGAAGCCCCAGCCCGGTGTCGATCACCACGTCCTGCTCCGTGCCGCGCACCAGCCAGATGTTAGCGCGGTTGCCGGACTCGAAGAAGCGCTCCTGGATCCAGAAGATGCCGTCGCCCAGGGACTTGTGCGCGTACCACTCCAGAGCCGACATGCCGGGGACGGGGATGTGAGTGGGGGGGGGGGGTGGGTGCAGGGGTGCAGGCGTGCGAGCAGATAGCAGTGCGGCAGGGCCTCTCCCTCTCTCCCGGCTGCTGACACAGCTGCGGCTCCCACAGGCTGTCGGCGCCGTCTGGAGAGGAGGAGGGCTCGGCTGGGGGCTCAGTCCAGGGGGGCTGGGCGCGGGAGAGGCTGCGCTGCGGAGGGCCAAGAGGAGGGGCGGGCTAGGGGCGGGGGGTGGGGGAGGTGGGAAGGACGCAGTAGCAACAGCAGCCTCGACTGAGCCCCCGCGAATGGGCGTCGCGGGGCAGCGCCTTCCAATTGCAGCGCAGAGCCCACTGCAGCAGGGAGAGAGAGCGCGGAAAGCTGCACCTTCTCGCTCCACCCTCCTCACCCCGGGGTGGATCAAACTGCAGCAACGGCAGGGAGGGGGGAGGCAGAGAGAGCGACGTCTGCAAAGCCACAGGTCCCGCGCGAACGAGAGTGAGCGCGCGTGCCCGAAGCTCGCGGGGGCCAAGCGCGCCTTCTAGTGCTCGCCAAACCGGCCAGGAAAGGGTGGGGGCGAGGCTGGTCAGGCAGCAGGCAGGGCGCCTGCCCAGGGCTGAAAAAGCTTGCAGTGCAGGGGGCGGGCCTTGGGGCGGGGCTAAGAGGTCTCAGCCGGCTGGAATTTGAATGCTATTCTGGAGGGGGAAAAGAGAAGGGAGGGGTTCAGTTTCCTTGGAGGTGGAACCCTGCGACGAGGAGAGGCTGCACAGGTAACCCAGCACCCTTTCCCTGCCAGCCTTCGAGGGCACACTTGTGAGTTTGAGAACATAAGCAGCCCCAGCCAAGTCCGGCCAGGGAGGAGAGGTAGGCGATGGGGACCTTGAGGGGAAAGGGGAGTTAACGTGGAGCCTGAGGAAAGGGCTCTCGGTTTGGAGAAGTTAATTGAAAACATAGCCCCTGGCCAGAAAAGAAGTTTGGACAGGGCTGCCTCTTTCTGCTCCCATTAAACCCCAAATGTCCTGTAATGGTTTGTATCTGGTTGTAGCCTAGTCCCCTTGCTGGGGCTGCCTGCAATGAGATTAGAAAGTAATTTACTCATTACTAAGGACTTTGTGGGCCATTAACCACGTTATGTGCACACAACCTTCTGTAGTGGAGGGGTTTCCCCCCTAGGTATTTGGTTATTGCAGTAGGCTTGCAGCAAAGGGCAGAACACTTAGTATCTTTTTACTTACCTGTCAGCACATTAAACCATGTCATGAGGTGAGGAGGGCTGCCAAGCTTTAAAACAAAATAAGATCTATTTTTTACACTTTTTTTCATGGTTGGAATAAAGGCAAGGCTGGGGGATGGGAATTGAAAGAGGCTGAGCTAAGTAAGAGGAGCTAGCTGGCAAAAGATGAATTGGGGAAGACTGGAAAAGGTGGGTGTGGCCCAGTTAGCCACCTAAAAGAGTTTTCCTTTTAATCTGCCCTCCTTCCCCTCCTCCCCACCCATATGTTGACTACACCCACCAAGATTTAGAAAATTTCTTTGGATTGTTGCCTCAGGCTGACTTTGGTCAGTAAAGCTGCTCTGTCCACACAGCATTCTTAGGCCTTCCAAGATTGAGAGTTTCTTGAAGTCTGCAATGTGAGGTCATAAAAGATAATTATCAAGGTGTATTTTATGGAGGCAAATACTAACATGCCTTGCTGTTTGAGGGAGAGTATACTATTAGGCTATAAATTGCTTAAGATGACTTTAGTCATGATGGAGGTGTTGCCTGGAAATTTTGTATTTACCTTTCTATTTGTGTTTGACATAGCCTTTTAGAAAGTCAACAAGCATTTATTAAGCACTTACTATATGCCTTCCCTGTGCTAAGTGGATACAAAAAAAAGGCAGAAATCCCAGTCCGTGCTCTCCAGCAGCTCACAGTGTGATGGAGAATACAACAGAGGACATCTGAATGTTCTGAGATGATGGCCTGGATTTTTTTTTCAGTGAATATGAGGCTAGGTTCACAGCTGAGGTAGAGGGCATAGGAGACCAAGAGAGGCTTGAGGAAGGATGAAAAGGTTTAGAAAAGTCACCCCAATTGGTGGGATACTAAATGGATTTGGGAGCAGGGCCTACTTCCTTTCTTTTTTGGCCTGCTTTATATGTAATAGGTAATTAATATCAATCAATCAGGAAACCTTTATTAAGCCCAAGTATGTGCTAAGCACCGAGATGTGAATTGAGGCAGAGTCCTTCCCTTCTAGAAGCTTACAGTCTAATGGGGGAGAGACAAAATGCAAATATATAAAAAATAAGTGTACAGTGTGGTAGAAAGTTAAGAGGAAAGGCACTAGAATTAAGAGGGGTCCGGCAGGCTTCCACTGAAAGAAGGAATTTTAGTTGGAAGTTAAAGTAAGCTAGAAAGATCAGTAGTGGGAAATGAGGAGGGAGAGTGTTCCAGGTATTGGGGACAGCTAGAGAAAATGCCCAAAGTCAAGAAATGGACTGTTTTGTTCATGCAACAGCCTGAAGGCCAGTGCCGTTTAATCAAAGTATGTGTTGGGGAGTAAGATCTAAGAAGACTGAAAAGGTAGGAGAGGTTAGGTAATGAAGGTCTTTGCCAAACAGAGCATTTTATATGTGATCCCAAAGTCAATAGGGAGCCACTAGAGGTTTGTTTTGTTTTGGTTGGGTTTTTTTGTTTTTTTTTTTTTTTGAGTAGGGAGGTGACATGGTTGGACCTGCACTCTAGGAAAATCACTTCAGTGTTTGAATGGAGGATGGATTGGAGAGAGGAAGAGACTAGAGGCAGGCAAACCCACCAGCAGGCTATTAAAATGGTCCAGGCCTGAGGTGATGAGGGCCTGTACTCTAGTAGTGGCAATGTCATGGTGAGAAGGGGGCTGCATTCAAGAGATATTGCAAAGGTGAAATTGACAGGCTTTGCCAACAGGATATATGAGTGAAGGTGACACCAAGGTTGTGAGCTTGAGGGACTGCAAGGATGGTGTTGCCCTCCTCTGTGATAGGGAAGGTGAGGGGTGGGGGAGGGTTTAGGGAGAAAGTTAATGAGTTCAGTTTTGAGCATGTTTAGTTTAAGATGTCTGCTGGACATCCGACTCTAGATGTCTGAAAGGCCTTAGGAGATTCAAGATTGGAGGTAAGCAGAGCGCTTGGGGGTTCAGTCCAGGATAGGTAGATTTGAGAGTCATTAGCATAGAGATGGTAAGTGAATCCTTGGAAGCTGATGAGATAGTCAAGTGAGGTAGAATAGGAGAAGAGAAGAGGGCCCAGGACCAAACACTGAGGGGATGCACAAAGTTAGAAGGCTGATCTGTAAGAGGATCCAGCAAAGGAGACAGAAGGAGTGGACAGATAGGTGGGAGAACTCAGAGGGAGTGATGAACCAGAACCCCTGGGGAAGAAGAGATATCAAGGATAGAGTGGTGAACAGTGTCAGAGGCTGACGAAGTCAAGGAGAATGAGAATGGAAAAAAGGCCACCAGATTTGGCAACTAAGAAATCATTAGTAACTTTGGAGAGAACAATTTCATCGGAATAAGTTTGAAAGCCAGATTATATGAAACCAGAACACTGTTGTGTTTCCGAGGACTTTGCTGCAGTCATCAAAGAGATACATAACCATTATAACATCCTGCTTAGGTGGAAGACTCTTTCTTTGGTTCATTGAAGACTATTGAGGATCGTGGCTTAGTTCTTAAAACACGTGGGAAGCTTTTGTCTTGAATTTCTCAAAAGTGCATAAAATTCGTTTTTATGATCAGGTAATAATGGATTAATTGTCCCCTCAGATTTAACGACCAACAAATGTGTTGCTAATTTTAATAGGCCCTATAGCACTGTACAAAATCTGTAGTTTCTTCCCACTGTCACTGTTTACATGCTTATATTTTTAAGCAGCTCTAAAGATGGAGGAAAAGGTATCCAACAAGCATTTATTAATACCCAGTAAGTGCACTTTTAAAAGGCACTATTAAGGCTGCAGATTGTATAAGATATCCTTCACTTGGTGAGTTTACACTTAGGGGAGCTTTAGGAAAAAACACCTACAATTATGAGACCAAATTAAAGATTCTAACAGGAAAGTGATTACAGAAGGTATCACATAAGGTAAGGTATTTTACAAGAAGGTGACTTTGAGTTGGGATTTGAAGAAGCAGTGGGGTATAGTGGAAACCTGCCAGGCAGATCGGGGTTCAAGTTTTGTTCAGACACATACTTAACCGGGACCAGGGACTAGTCACTTCACTTCTCAAGTGCTTGTGGCAACTCTCTTAAAACCTTAAGTTGCAGAAAAGGTGACGACTAGCATTAATGAAGGGAATTCCTTGGCAGTTCCCTATGGCTTCTAGGGGGATTGGAGAGGGGAGTCTGGGGTAGAGGAAAAGGGATCAGCCCAAGCAAAAGCTTTAACTAGAGAGGTAACAATGAGTAGAACCTTGGCTGAAATGCAGGGAATTTGGGGAGTTACTGGATTGAGAAAGAGGGGTACAGAACCCAAGAGATTCGTCAGTGGTCTGAAGACTAAGTAGATCGCTTGGTGAGTTGAGGGCTACTATAATCCAAATGTAAAGTGATAACTGAAGGAATTAGGTGGTGTGGTAAAGAAATGTTTAAAAGATAGATTAAAAAGGCAGCTGAAAGAATCATTAGGAGGTAACAAAAAAGAAAGTTTACTCTGAAGTTTTGGTTCTGGGTGATTGGGAGGCAGTGTTAGAACTGGATTTTATTAGGATTAAGCCTGTGATTAGGAAAAACTGAGAAGGATAAGAAGAACTGATATAACAGAATTCTGTTAGACTGTGGTTAGACCATTCTTCCCCCACCCTCACCCTCCAAATAGGAAGGTGGCTTTGCTGAGGCCTTTTAGCTCTGTTTTTCTATAGCAGTATTTTACTGAAAGCATAGAAGAAGATGGTGTCCTTAATTTGGAATCCACTAGGAAAATTATCAGTTTCTTTTCCTGCCATTTACAGCTAGCTGTACTTTTTTCTGGGTCTGAAGATTTAGTCTTTAGGAAGTGGGAGACCATTAAATATTATTGAAGAAGCAAGTATTTTAAGAGGATTAATCTGGCAACAATTTGCTAGGGGATTTGGAGGTGGGGAGGTGGGGGTGGGGACTAGTTGTGAACCTAATAACAGTCGTAGGCCCTGGAGTACGGAATGAAAAGGAGGAAAAAAATATAAGAAAGATTTCAAAAGGAGAATTCAGTAGGCATAGTGTTTAGTCAGTAAACATTTATGAAGCACCTCCTATGTTCCAGGCACTCTGCTAAGTGCTGGGAATGCAAAAAAGAGGTGAAAGACCGTCCTTGCCCTCAAGGGGCTCTCTATCTAATTGGGGTGACAAGCAAACAAACATGTACAAACTAGTTATATATAGGCTATCTAGGAATTAATTAAAAGAGGGAAGATGGGTAGAATTAAGAGGGGTTGGGAAAGACTTCCTGTAGAATTTGGAATTTTATCTGGCACATAAAGGAAGCCAATAGGTGGAGATGAGGAAGATCATTCCAGGTATGAGGGACAGCCAGAGAAAATGCCCACAGCCATGAGATGGTGAATCTTGTTTGTGGAACTGTAAGGAGACCAGTGTCGCTGGATCCAAAAGTAAGTACATGGTGGAGAGCAAGGTGTGAGAACCCTGGAAAGGTAGGAAGGGGGTTAGTTATGAAGAGCTTTGAACAGGATTTAGTCTTTGCTCCTGGAGGTACTAAGGGGCCCCCGGAGCTTATTGAGTAGGAAGGAACTTGGGTTGTTGGAGGAGGGAAGGGAGCATTCAGGAGATATTGCAAAGGTAAAATCAACAGGCCTTGGCAACAGATTGAATAGAGAGGGTGATAGATACTGAGGAGTCCAGGATGCCTCCTAGGTTGTGAGTGAGGGACTGGGACCATGATGTTGCCCTCTACAATAATAGGGAAGGTGGGAGAAAAGAATTTAGGAGGAAGATATTGACGTGTTTTGGGCATGTTTAGTTTAAGAGGTCTAAAAGGCAGTTGGAGATGAGAGATTGGAGGTCAGCAAAGAGGTTAGGGCAGCATTTGAGAATCATCAGCATACTGAGGGTAATTACATATGTGAGAGCTGATGCTTTTACCAAGGGAAGTAGAATGGAGGATGAAGAGAAGAGGGCCCAGGATAGGACCCTGTGAGACATCTATGGCTAGAGGATGGGACCTGGAAGAGGATCCAGCAAAGGAGACAGAGGGGCAGCTGTCAGATAGGCAGGAGGAGAACCAGGAGAGAGTAGTCTTCTGAAAAAAAGGAGAAGGAAGAGTATATCTAGGAGGAGAGTGATTAACAGTGTCAAAGGCTGCCAGAGGTTGAGGAAAATAAGAATTGAGATTGAGGTTTATGAAAAGAAAGAAGTCAGAGATGAGTTGTATGTTTAAACCTTTTTTTGTAAATCTTAAATTCATTATATTGTGTCACATATACAGTGTTTGAGAAAATTAAAATAATTCTGTCATACCTTTGACATGAAAGGAAATCAGGATCTTAGATTAAAACTGGGTGGGACTTTCTAAGAGATCATTTCATCCAAGCCCCCTCATTTTACTGCTGAAGAAAATGGGCCTCATGAAAGTTAAAATGACTTGTCCAAGATAGGATTTGAACTGAGGTTCTCTGACTCCAGTCCAGTGCTCAGTGATCACTGTTTGGGGAAAATATATTTATTTTAGTTGGATATTTTGAGTTATTCAGTTCAAATTCCACCTTCTGCAAGGCCTTTCCCAGTTCACTTTGACTGCTAATGCTTCCCCTCTTGGGAATTACCTTTCAACTACTTTCTGTGTATTTAGTATGTAGCTACATTGCAAGTACGTGTGCTGTTTCCAACATTAGAATGTGAGCTTCTTGAGGGTAAGGAATGTCTTCACCTTTCTTGGTATTTCCAACTTTTAGCTTTTTGCCTTGCACGTAGTATGTACTTAATAAATGCTAGCTGACTGAGAAGTAGAACTGAAAATTGTTCAGCTCTAGTAGAGCTAGACCTAGAGATTTGCCAGTCATTAGTTTAAAGCTGGAAGGTACCTTAGAGGCCATAGAAAGTCAATTTCTCTAGGTAAAGTAGGTGAGAAGCAGGATTTGAATTGGCTCCAAAGCCAGCAAGCTTTTTGAATTATAAAACAATGCCACCTATATACAGGTGAGCCTTGAATCAACTAAAGTGGTTGAGATTAACAATGGAAAGAACCATAGAGGTTGGGGGACTGAGCGTTGGGGGGGTGGGGAAGTGCTTCTTACGTGTTTAAGATGCAAGAGAGGAAGAAGAGGAACCAGTGAAGTAGGTAGAAAGAGTAGGACTAAAATAGTGCTAAGATTGATGCTGAAGTCCAGAGAGGAGAGTATCTTAAAATGGAGAATTTCATAATTAGTGAGTGTCTCATGCCTAGAATAGACTTGATCTTCACATTCTAGCTTCTTTACTTTCAAGGCATCGGTCCAAGTACTACCACTGTAGCATAGACTTATCTGATCCTAACAGCTGAAATCATTATCTTCCTCACCAAATATTCCTTCAACACTTTAGATCTCTCCCAGTCGCTCCCTATTTTGCACAAATTTCCCTTTCCCATCCCCATGTCCCCAAGGCAATATATATTCTTTGGAGAGTGTGACAATTTTGTGCTTTGTGAGCTGTGGGCTCTTTTAATAAAGGTTTGTTGGAATTGAAACGGGAACAAGGTAGATGGTGTGTGCTTCTGAGATAACAAGAAGAATGAGGATTTGAGATAAGGAGCTTATCTCTGACCTTTGAGAACAAGTTTCAGTAGAAAGGTTTGGTACTGATGTCAGATTGCAGTGGCTAGTTCTGATGGAGGTGACTGGTTTGAGAAATTTGTCAATAAAAGGAAGGGCGTTAGTTTTTAGGGTAGAAATTCAAGCAGATGTGTTTTTTGTTTGTTTTACTAGATAGGGAGAACTTCAGGGAAGGAGATGAGAAAGTGATGTTGGATAGGGGAGAATGATTGAGGAACAGAGGTCTTAACTGGAGAGGATGGGAGACATGGCATGTGTGGGAGGGCTTAATGGTAGAGGGGGGAAGGATACTTCTTCCTCTGTGCTAGGAGGGAATAAAGAGCAGATGACTATAGAAAAAAAAATACTTTCTTTTTTTTTTTAGTTTTTTGAGACTAGAATAGGGAATACAAGGATAGAGTACAAGGTAGAAATAGGGCACTGAGGTCTTCTATTTAAGGATCTATGAAATTATGTCCAATTTATTCTGTACTTTGTTTTGTTCAAAGGTTTTTGGTTATTGTCTTCCTCCTTAGACTTGTGTGCAGGGACCATCTTTTGCCTAGTGCTTGTCACACAGTAGGTCCTTAATAAATGTTTGTTGACTTGTTTTCTGATTTACAACCAATATGCTAGTTACAAATGATTCTTTTGTCTACATTAAAGCCAGTCAAGTAAACCTTTTTTTTGGTAAATCTTCTTAAATTCATTATATTGTGTCATATACTTGAAAAAATAAAATAATTTGTTTGAGAAGATTGCATAATTCTGAGTTTTTACAAATTTAGACAAAGCTCTACAAAAAGAGCAGTTCTAAACATTTGCCTAAATAGTTGATGTTGATTGTTGTTGTCTAAATTGTTGATTGTCCATGTGTTTTGTATTGCTACTCCCTTGCCTTGTCTTATTCCCTATTTTTTTAACAAATTTTTATTGATATTTTTTGTTTTTACCTCAATTTCCCAGTCTATTATTCTGTGACCTCCGTTCAAGACATGCATCTAATTAGGTGAAAAAAATCAGTCTTCCATTATATGAAAAGTTCAACGTCAGTGATGTATTACCCCTGCTTGATTATTACAGTTCTACAGCATTTAGTTTTCAATTGCTTTGCTGTTTTTTCTATTTAGATCATTAGGGTATTTATTTGTGTATGTGATTTTCCTGGTCCTGCCTTCCTCTCTACATCTGTTCATAAGTTCTTTCATGCTTATCCATATTTGTCATATGCATTAGTTTCTTACATCTTAGTAATATCCCGTAACTGTCTTATACCATAATTTGTTTAGCTGTTCCCCAGTTATAAGGATATAACTTGTCGTTAGTCTTTTGTTTTTGTTGTCTTGTTAGTCGTGCCTGATCCCCATGACTCCATTTGGGTGTTTTGTTTTCTTTTGTTTTTTATGAAGCAATTGGGATTAAGTGACTTGCCCAGGGTCACAGAGCTAGTAAGTTTCCAGTGTCTGAGGCTGGATTTGAACTCAGGTCCTCTTGACTCCAAGGCCGGAGTTCTATCTGCTGTGCCACTTAACTGTCCTTCATTTGGGGTTTTTTTGCCAAAGATACTGGAGTGGTTTGCCATTTCCTTCTCCAGCTCATTTTACAGACAAGGAAACTGAGGCAAACAGGGTTAAGTGACTCACCCAGGGTTACCCAACTAGTAAGTGTCCAAGGCTGGATTTGAACTCATGAAAATGAATCTTCCTGATTCCTAGCCTATTGGCTCTACTCACTGTGCCACCTAGCTGCCCCATAAAAATTAATCATGAAAATATTTTAGTGTATGTGGCACCTTTTGTCATTAACTTTCTTGAGGTATATGCATAGCAGTGGGAATCTCTAGGTCAAAAAATATAGATATTTTATTCATTTTCTTTGCATGATTTTAAGTTGCTTTTCAGAATGGTTAGACTGATTCACAGCACAAAGTGTGCCCAGTCTTTCACACAATCCCTCGAATGTTGATCATTCCCAACTTTGTCATCTTTTCTGTTTTGCTACTTGTGATAGGAGACTTCTGGGTTGTTAATGTTTTATTTCTCTTATTAGTAATTTGGAGCATGCTTTCATATGGTTGTCCTTTTTGAAAACTGTCTATCCTTTGACAAATGAACGAATTCATGAAAAGCCATTTATTAAGCCTTTGCTATGTACCAAGATCTATGCTAAGTTTTAGGGTTTTAATGGAAAGACAGTTGAAGTAAAGATTTTTTTCCATGAGAAAATGGATTTTTGGTTATTTATTTTTTACTTTGCTCTTTATCTTGGGTATCAGTCCCATATCAAATATTTGGTACAATTTTTTTCCCCTAGTTGACACCTTCCCTTCTTATCCTAGTTACATTTATTTTGCTTATACAAAACCTTTTCAATTTCTTGAAATAGAACTCTGGAAAACCAGGCTTTGATAAAGCCCTACAGGATTCAAATGGAGCTACTTGACCATGCCTTAAACCCAAATCACTCTGGCTCTTGCTGATTGGTCAATAATATGTCCCATCCCAAGCCTCACCTGGTCCTTGTTTGGGTTTTGATGGCTCAGAGGGAGTGTAAATAACAATTGTTTCTGGTCTGGCCAGAAACTCTGAGAGTATTCCCCTCCAAGTTTGATTTTTTTTTCCTTTGAGTAGGGAAACTAGGCCATCTTTTGCCTCATTTCTTACCTCACCTTAAATCGCTGAAGGGTTACTGCCTTAGACAAACTAAGACTTGGGAAAGACCTTAGCTTAAAAAGGCCAAGGTCTCCCACTGCATCTGGGGTCATCTCTGGTCTTCCTTGACCTATGTCTTCCCACCAGACTCGGATCACTATGGAGGAGATAGTGAGAATGATGACTTTGCACAGCCCTGCCTCACTTAAATGCAAGTGGGGATATCACTCTCCTGATATCATTGGTCTTCTTTGAGAATGAAGGACAAACAAGCATTTGGGTTTTTTTGTTTTGTTTTGTTTTGTTTTTTGTTTTTTTTTGCCTAGGCAATGGGGTTAAGTGACTTGCCCAGGGTCACACAGCTGGTAAGTGTTATGTGTCTGAGGCCAGATTTGAACTCAGGTCCTCCTGAATCCAGGGCCACCGCTCTATCCACTGCATCACCTACCTGCCCCACATTCGTTTTGGTTTATATACAAATTTTTTCAATTGTAGTTGCCTCTATTCCTTGTTTGATTAAGAATTCAACCTCTTCACAGAGCTGTGAAAGACACATGATCTGCTCCTCTTCTAATTTTTTGAAATGATCTTTTAATGTTTTTGTGATCTTTAATATGTTTTAATATTTAATATTCAAAATAATATTTTGTATGGCTTTAATATTCAGGGTACATCTACATTTTTATTTTATTTATTTACATTTGTTATTTATTGTCAAAGATGGTATGAGATAATTTATTTAAACCAGGAGGTATACTCTCTCTCTCTCTCTCTGTGTCTCTCTGTCTCTTTCTCCCTCGCGTGCGCACACACCCACACACACTTTTTTTTTTTAATAACTGTTTCAATACAGTTGATTCCTTTGGCAATCCCATGTATTTTACTATGTACATCTAAAAATTATTCTGAGAAGGGGTCCATAGGCTTCACTATATTGCCAAAGGGATCCATGAAACTCTAGTTTAATTCTAATTTCTGTAAAGCTGCTTTCTGCTTTTCCTGCAGTTCATGCCAAATAGAAGGATTGATGGATCACTGATGTATTCAGTTATTCTGATTCTTCCTTGTTTAGTCTGTTCTACTCATCTACTTTTATATTTTTAACCAGTATTAAATCTTTTTAGTTACTGCTTTGTATTATAATTTGAGTTCTGAAAGGGATATTCCTGATTCATCTTTACGTTCTTTCATTATCATTTCCCATATTCTAGATCTTTTATTCTTCTAAATAAATTTCATTTTGTGTAGCTCTGTCAAGTATCCCTTGGATAGTTTGGTTGGCGTAATACTATATTTGTAAATTAAATTCATGGTATTGTCATTTTATTGTATTGGCATGGCCTAGCCATGCACACTAATTATTCTTCCAGTTATTTATGTTGTTTATTCTTTCTTTATTGTAATTGTATTGATATTGGTATTGATATAGGTATCTAGGTATTTTGGTAGGTTGATTCCCAAATAGTTTATGCATTTTCTAGTTATTTTGAGCGGAACTCCCCTTTCTATCATTAACTGCCTGGATTTTGTCATTGCTATATAAAAACGTTGGTTTTTGAGGGTTATTTTGTAGCCTGCAACTTTAGGGAAGCTGTGAATTTCTCAATTAGTTTCTTTGCTGATTCCTAGGATTTTCTAAATAAAACATTATGTAATCAGCCAATAGGGATAATTTTGGTTACTCTTTTCTCATGTTTATACTTTAATGTCTATATCTTATTGCTATTGTTTCCATTTCTAGAACATTTGAAAAAAGGTGGCATCTTTACTCTGCTGTTTATTTGGGAAAGCTTGTCCTGTTTTCCTTTTGCAAATAATTTTAGCTCCTGATTTTAAATTAGATAATTTGTATCTTATTAAAAAAAGATCATTCTATGATCTTATTTGTAGGATTTCTCTAAACAAGGGCTTATTCATTTGTTGATATAATAATGGGTTGCCCTGGCCAAAAATGGAAGTCTTACAGAGGGGCTTGAATAGCTTGTAATACACAAGGAATGAAGAACTCCAAAGAACAGGAGTGAAGGATTATCAAGGAACTGTATGACAGGAATAGAAGAAGAGCTGGACATGTGCCAAGAATGAAGGGTGACAGGTGATGGTCAGAGAACTCTCTTGGTTCCCTTGCGAAATCGGAAGACAACAAGAAAGGATTCCCAGCATGCTCCCTTTAGACCTAGCTCAGCCACTCACCCGACCACTTCTCAGCCTCTCTCCCAGCAACGTTCTTATGCTAGTAAATAATACCTCCACCGCTATGGTCTTCTCAAAACGGTGAGTTCCTTCCCCCAGACTTCCATGAGAGGAGTTCCTCCCCCCAGACTTCCATGAGAGGAGTTCCTCATGCCAGCTATGGGCATTTCTAACCAGACTTAGATTTTCTGGACTACTTTTCTAACTTCTCCCACGCTCTTCCCCCTGCTTTTCGGTTCTTTTATTTGTTATCTTTTTTAATCAGAATGTAAGCTCTTTGAGGGTAGGGACTGCCTTTCTTTTTTCATATATTTATTTGTAATCCCAGCTCTTGGCGCTGTGCTTGGCTTATAGTAATTAATAAATGTTTTTTCCTTCAATATCTATCTCTGTATGTATCCATTCATCCAGAATGTTGGTATGGACTCCATGTGGTGAAATTTTGGGTAAATATAGTTGAGTCTCCCCAGCAGGATGGGCAGGCAAGATGGTATTGTAATATGCATTGTTGGAGGGAACCCCAAAATTGATGAGGTCACAGATCCACTTGAGTATTGATATAATGATGAGGTTTTGGATTTTTTTCCCCTAATATGATTAATTATGTTAATTATTTTGCTACTGTTGCTCTATCCTTGAATCTTTGTTTTAGATTCAACTTAATCAGGATGAATGGCTTTTTGGAACAATTGCTTTCATCTTCTTGCCAACTTTTTGCCAGGATTTTATTTAGCGTTTTTGAATTGATATTCAGTAATTATCTTGGTCTATAGCTCTCCCTTTTCTGCACAGATTTTTTTTCTTTTTGGGCGAGGCAGTTGGAGTTAAGTGACTTTCCCAGGGTCATACAACTAATAAGTGTCAAGTGTCTGGTCTGAGACCTGATTTGAACTGGGGTCCTCTTGACCCCAGGGCTGGTGCTTTATCCACCTAGTTCTTTCCTTTTAAAACTTTTTATAAGTGGGTATACTCTTTTAAAAAAAAATATTTGTTTTTTCTCTCCCTGCCACATTTCTTTTCACCATTGGGGGAGAAGGAAAAAAAATAAAACTCTTGTAACAAAAGTGTATAGTGAAGCAGAAGAAATTCCACATTGGTTATAGCAAAAAAAAAAAAAAATTATCTGTCATTATGCATGTCTTATCTATCATCTCTCTGTCAGGAGGTAGGGATTGTGTTTTATTATCTATGTTCTGGAATCACGGTCTGATATTACGTTGATAAGAATTCCTAAGTCTTTCCAAGTTATTCTTGTCAGAGTATAAAATTGTTCTGCTTCTGCCCACCGTACTCAGCATTAATTCAGACATTTCTTCACAGGTTTTATCCCATTCATCATTTCTTGTGGCACTATAGTATTCTATTACATTTGTATAATCAACTAATCAGTAAACATTTATTAAATACCTACTTTATGGCAGACATTGCTCGAGTGCTGGGGATACCTAAAAAGGCAAAAAAAACCAGCCCCTGCCGTCAAGGAGTTTACAATCTAATCCAGGAGACAACATGCAAACAAATATGTACAAAATAAGCTATGTAAGTAGATGAGTAGAAAGCAATTTAAATAGAGAAGGCACTGCAATTAAGAGGGGTTGGGAAAGGCTTCTGTAGAAGGTACCTTTTTAGTTGGGACTTAAAGGAAACCGGGGAGGTCAGCTATTCTGCAATTTATGGGCATCTTTTTAGTTTGTAGATCTTTGCCTCTACAAAAAGAGCTGCTCTAAACATTTCTGTACATATAGGCTCTTCTCTTTCTTTGATCCCTTTGGAGTATAGACCTAGAAGTGGCATTGCTGAGTCATTAATTTAATAAGTTTGGGGGCATAGTTCCAAATTGCTTTCCAGAATAACTTGCCCATTCACAGCTCCATCTGCATTGCATCAATGTGCTTGTTTTCTCACACTCTCCCCAATATTTATCCTTTCCCTTTTTTCTCAACTTTGCCAATCCTGTGGGTATGTCATAGTACCTCAAGTTGCTTTAATTTGCATTTCTCTAATGGATAGTGATTTGGAGCATGATTTCACATGGCTATTGATTTCTTCCTTAGAAAACGGCCCATTCACCTGCCTAAGTGACCATTTATCATTGGGGAATGCCTTGTATTCTTATATATTTTAATTGGCTCCTTATATATGGTATTAATTATTCTTTAGAAGTTTAGTTGCACTCTTCTGTAAATACATTTAAACCAGGGTCCTGTCCCCCACCTCCACACCTTAGTAGTTCCTTTAAAGCTATTTCTATTTCTTTTTCTCAAATTGAATTATTTAAGATCTGTTTGGTATGCTATTAATTTAGTGTTTTATATTTTTGTAGCTAATTCTTTATATCTTTGAATTCTCAGTTTTGTTGGCATAGAACCACATATAGTAGGTTCTAATAATTTTTATTTCTAAGGGTTTGTTGTGATTTCACATTGTTCATTTTCTCATTTTGTTGATTTAACCCTTTTTTATCAGGTTGGCTAAAGGCTGATCAATCATATTAATCTTTTCAAAGAACTAGCTTTTACTTTTGATTGTTTTATAGTCTTTTGGTTTCCAGTTTGTCTACTTCTCCTCTAATTTTACACAGATTTCAACATTTGCTTATTTGGAGTTTCTGTTGGCTTTCTTTTTTTCTGTTTTGTTTTAACATATGTTTTAGTACATAAACTAAAGACATAAACTTTAGTATATGTCTTATCATTATCTTTATCTTCCACACAATTGTTGTTTCTATTATTTGTTCTTTGACCCACTCATTATTTAGGATTTCATTGTTAAATCTTAATTTAGACATGTGCTCACATTCTCTAAGTTGATTGCTGTTTCCTATTGTATTACGACTTGTAAAGGATATTTTTAGTACTTCTTTTTACATTTAACATAGTCTGTTTTGTGAAAATGCCATGTGTTGCTGCAGAATATATATAATCTTCAGTGGTCCCATTCAAAAGATGCAATAAATCTTTTCAATTTAAATTCTTCAACAGTTTTGTCAGTTCTATATTTTCCCTTTTATCTTTCTATTAGATTGATTCATATCTGAGAGAGGAACATTAAGTACTTCTACTCTGATTGTGTTACTCTGTAAAACTTTCTGCAATTAAGATAATTTTTCTTTTATGAATTTAAGTGTTATACCATTTGATGTATATACAATATTATTATTGGCTCATTGTCTATGGTTCCTTTAAGCATAGTGTAATTTCCTTGTTTATCTCTACTAATAGTGTGAATTTTTATTTTTACTTTGTCTGATAGCATGACTTTAATGCCTGCTTTTTTTGGATATATCTGTTCCAGAGCAAATTTTGTTCCAGCTTGTCTGTTTTAGTCCGTCTTTCATTTTTATCTTTGTTGAATTATTAGTTTCTTTTCTATTCTGGCACTCCTTTATTTTATTGGATTATTTATCCATTGACATTTAGTGTTGTGACAGTTATGTTTGTTTTTCTTCACTTGTAGATCTAATGTCGCATTTTTTAAAAGTTTTTTTTTTTTAAACCCACCTCCAAATTTGTCAACTTCTTTGCTAGTTTTTTGGAGGGGTACTTAAATTTTATTTCTTAAGTACTTTATTTGATTATCTATTTCTTCCTCTTCCCACCTCAGTTACTTCTTGTTATTCAGTCATGTTCAACTTTTTTTGACCCAGTTTGAGATTTTTTTTTTTTTTTTTTTTTTTGGGTGAAGCAGTTGGGATTAAGTGACTTGCAGAAGTTACAGAGCTAGTGAGTGTTATATGTCTGAGGCCAGATTTGAACTCAGGTCTTTCTGACTCCAGGGCCAGTGCTCTATCCACAAAACTATCTAACTGCCCCTACTTCCAATTAAGTGGTTAGTTTAAAAAATATCCTTCTTGCCCTTTCCTACAACAACATATTTGGGGTCTTTTTGCATGTTTTTCTAAAAAAGAGTTTCTTCACTTTGTTCATCTCATTAATTCTTTTCCTTTGTCTTTTCTGAAATTTTATTCTGATTCTTGTTCTATATCTTTATTTTTTTCTTCTTTAATTTCTTTGTGTTTCTCATGGAGCTAAAGCTTTTAAGTATTGGAGCTCCCTATTCAAACAAATTCTGCCTTTATAGATTCTTCCAAAACATCCCTTTTTTCTTTTTGTACCTTATTCTTAGAAATTCATTAGGGAAGTAATATTGATAGAAGCCATCTGATTGTAGGAATTAGTGCCCCAGTTCTGTATCCTGTTCTTCCAGTTACCATTTTCTCATTTGTTAAGCCATCTCACTCTTTAATCCATGCCCTACTCCTTTAAGAAGCCAGCTGCCCCTAGCACTCAAATTTCCTTCTTCTTGGCACATGATATTGTCCAATGTAGTCTTAGAGAAGGTGATCTTCCGTGTACTAACTTCCCCTAGGTTAAACCCATCATAAAGTCACCATTTCCCATCACTGGCATATCTCTTCTTCCCCCATAGTTAGTGTTCTTTTGTTAGACCCTTTTCTCTTTCTCCATTGGGTTAAGATCCCTCCCTTTTACTTCCTAGTTTCGAGTCCTCCTTTCTGCCACCTCTCTCCCATTCTCGTGTAGCCCAGCTTTTTGCTGGGAGACTATAGAAGTCCTCATGGACTTTAACGGCATATTCCCCATTCCCCTCTGTCCTCCTCCTTTCCAATATGCACCTCTTCCATTCTGTCATTTTGTCCCACAAAATACATCACCAGTAGTGGGATTATGGGATTTAGAGCTTGTGCTCCTATACCTTCATGGCGCCTATTTCTTTAAATTCTACTTTATTCCCTATGTGCTTTTTATCTCTTCATGATTCCCCTTAATTTTTTTTTTTATTTTCTAGGTTAATCTTTTTCTTAAAAAAAAAAAAAGACCCAAACCTCTAAATGCAGTGGAATTTATTTTATTACTTTTTTCTTTCCTTGGTAATTGTATTTACTTGTTGTTTGAGATACTTGCAAATCTAATGTTATATTCACTTTTTTTTTTCTTTCCAGGAATGCCTTAAATCCCTCTCTTTATCTTTTGACCCATTCTGGAATTTCGTTTTGGAATCTTGCGATTCCACAGGATTCTGTGTCTCATTAGGCTTTAATTCACTTTCCTTTGTTTTGTAATATTTATTAAAAGAACTTTGTCATCTGTTTAGTACTTTTCCTTTTAGTTTTATTATCTTCTCTGTTGTTTTATTTGCCTGTACTTTCTCTTCCCCTCCCCCCCCAATTCCTGTGACTTAATTTGTGACTCCTCCCTCTTTGCCTATAGGTACAGTGGGGCCAGGCTAAAAAGCTATTTCAGCCTCCTCCCACACTGGGGATTGAGTGTATAATGATTTGAGTCTCTGCCCTCAGACTTAATGCTACCCACTCATGTTGCTTCCTTGCCCCAGATCCTCCCTCCATTTTTGTACTTTCTTTCATTGGTTGACCCTAATCAGGAACTGCCCAGCCTCTACAGCCTTAATTGGGGCAAGGGGAGGAGAACAGTATGATAAAGTGTGAGATGAAATGATGTGAGGGGGGATCTCAGTATAGTCCCCAGGGCCAGGCTTTCCAGTTGATTTGTACCTCAGTACCAGGAGCCTTGTGCCTTACAAAGAGGAGAAGGAAGGCCTTTAAAGATTAGTTTTCTTGTATGTAAATTCCTGAAGGCATCTTTATTTCTTTTTTTCCCCCTACAGATTCAACTTTAATTATTATAATGTTGGCGTATAATTTATTTTTTGTATTTTTTTTTGAGAGTCAATGGGGATTAAGAAAATTGTTTGGTCTGCCATGTTCCTTAGCATGTTCCCAGTACTTCAAAAACTTGCCTTGACAGACCCAGTATATATTTCATTGACTTAGCAATTAAAAAACCATTGGGGGGATGCCATTTGAACATTAATCTCTTCTGCCTTTTAGTTTTGTACTAAAAAGGTAGAGAATCACAGAATGTCTGAGCTGGCAGAAGGAGAAAATTTTTAAATGAAAGATAATTAACATAATTAGCTAATTTTGAGTTATGTTTTTAAAAAAACAAGCAAAGGAAAACTATAAGAATATTGGGATGTAGGCACATGAGGGGTTTGCCTAGTAGAATGTAAGGTCATTGATAATGGGTTGGGTTTTTTTTTTAATTTTAGTATTTGCATCCCTAGAGTCTAAAAAGTAAGGCTTAATAATTTTTTAAAAAGTTAGATGGAATTATTATTAATATTATTAAAATAAAGTGTTTTCCAACTCTAATAAACATCATGTGAAATATCCAAATGAATATTTGTTTCTTCATGTAGTTCATATGAACAGAAAAGAAAATTCCAACTGATTCTGTGTTGAACAACATAAACCAGTGATTTCAGGATAGAAGGATGTTGAATTTGATACCATGGGAGTTATGAGATCCCTGAAGAAGTATGACTACTAAATTTAAAGTGGTCATCCAATCAGTGAAGCTTTAAAACTGAAGAGCTTTGATGCTACTACTGTCCACTAAGAGGTTAAAGCAAAAGCAGTAATCAAAGGAAAATTCGTATCTTTAAATGCTTACATCAATAAAATAGAGAAAGAGCAGACCAATTAATTGGGTATGCAATTAAAAAAAAACTAAAAAAAGAAAATCCAATTAAACACTAAATTGGAAATCCTAAAAATTAAAGGTGAGATTAATAAAATTGAATATAAGAAAACCATTGAATTAATATAACTAGGAGTTAGTTTTGTGAGAAAAAAACAATAAAATAGATAAATCATTGGTTAATATGATTTTTAAAAAGAGAAAACCAAATCATAAGTATTAAAAATGAAAAGGATGAATATACCACTAACAAAGATGAAATCAAAACAATTATAAGGAGTTATTTTGCCCAATCATATGCTAATAAACTCAACAATCTAAGTGAAATGGAAGAATATGTACAAAAATATGAACTGCCTAGATTAGCAGAAGAGGAAATAGAATATCTAAATAGACCTATTTTAGAAAAAGAAATTGAACATGCCATAAGTGAGCTTCCTAAGAAAGAAGCATCAGGACTAGATGGATTTACAAATAACTTTTTATCAAACATTTAAAGACCAACTAATTCCAGCATTAAATTAATTATCTGGAATAATAGGCAAAGAGAAACATGTATGATATTGACCAGGAAGAGTGAAAATCAGCAAGAAAATTATAGACCAATTTCATTAATGAATATAAATGTAAAAATCGTAGATAAAATTCTGGCTAGGAGATTACAACAGCTTGTACATTGTGAACAGGGGAACGTAGGGATGATTTAACATAAGGAAAACTATTAATTGATTGTATCAATAATAAAAGTAACAATTATACCATTATATCAATAGCTGCAGAAAAAGATTTTGGTAAAGTACAACACTTATGTCTATTAAAAGAAGTATAGATATAAATTGATTTTTTTTCTTAAATTGATAAGAAGCGTTTGCCTAAAACCATCAGCAAGTATTACTTGTGATGGGGATAAGCTAGAAGCCTTCCCAGTAAGAACTGGTATGAACAAGGATGCCCACTGTCACCCACTGTTCCAATATTCTATTGGAAATCCGAGCAATAGCAATAAGAGAAGAAAATTAAATGGAAGGCATCAGAATGAGCAATGAGGTAATAAAACTCTCTTTTTGCAGACAATATGATGATATACTTGGAAAATCCTAAAGATTCAACTAAAAAGTTAGTTGAAACAATAATGTTAGCAAAGTGGCAGGATATAAAGTAAACTCACATAAATCATCATCATTCCTATATATCACCAATAAAATCCTGCAGGAAGAAATAGTAAGAGATACCCCATTTAAAATAATTGTAGGCAGTATAAAATACCTGGGAGTACATCTGCTGAAACAAACCTAGGAACAATATGATCCAAATTATAAAAACTTTTTATACAAATAAAATCAGATTTAAATAATTGGAGAAATATTAATTGTTCATGGGTAGGCAGGGCCGATATAGTAAAAATTACAATTTTACCTAAATTATTCTATATATTCAATGCTGTCTCGATTAAATTACAAAAAAAAATTAACAATTCATCTGGAAGAACAACAGGTCAAGAATATCAAAAGAACTAATGAAAAAATTGTAAAGACAGGAAGTTTACCAGCACCAAATCTAAAACTATATTATAAGGCAGTAATTATCGAAACTTTGTAGGACTGGCTAAGGAGTAGGAAGGTAGATTAGTGAAACAGAGTAGATATACAATTTATAGCAGCAAATAACTATGATAACTTTGTGTTTGACAAATGTACAGTTTTTGGCATAATTATTCATTATTTGGTGAAAATTGTTAGGAAAGCTGGAAAGCAATTCGGTAGAAATTGCGCATAGACCAGTATCTTACACCATTTACCAAGATTAGGTCAAAATGTATGCAACACCTAGATATAAAATGCAAGAAAATTTGAAGAACATGGAACATAATACTTATCAAACTTATGGATAGGTGAACAATTTATGAATAAACAAGAGATAGAGTATTGGGGGATATAAAGTGCATAATTTTGATTACATTAAATTAGAAAAGGTTTTGTACAAATAAAGCCAGTATAGCCAAGATCAGAAGGAAAGCAGAAATTTGGGGGAAAATTTTGTAGACAGTTTCTCAGATAAAGGTCTCATTTCTCTAATATATAAAGAATTTTATAAAATCTGTAAGAATACACGTCATTCCCCAATTGATAAATAGTCAAAGGATACGAACAGGCAGTTTTTTGATAAAGAAATCAAAACAATTTATGGTCATGTGAAAAATGCTCTACATCATTATTGATTAGAGAAATGCAAATTAAAACAACTTTGAAATATATTTTACATATATCAGATTGACTAAAATGATAGGGGGGAAAGTGACAAATATTGGAGGGAATGTGGAAAAATTGGGATAATAATTCACTGTTGGTGGAACTGTGAAGTGATTCAACCATTTTGGAGAGCAATCTGGAATTATGCCCAAAGAGTTATTAAACTATCTATACCCTTTGACCCAGTAAGTCTGTGTCCCAGTATGATTAGGGAGAAAGGAAAAGAACTTATATTTTCTAAAATATAGCAGTTCTCTTTGTGGTGGCAAAGAACCAGAAATTGTGGAGATGCTTGTCAATTGGGGAATGGCTGAACAAGTTGTGGTATATGATTGTGATGGAATACTACTCTGATACAAGAAATTATGAGCTCAATGATCTTAGAAAAACACGGATAGACTTCCATGAAATAATGAAGAGCAAAATGAGCAAAACCAAGAGAACATTGTATACAGTAACAGCAATGTTGTTTTAAGAACAACTTGGAGCAACCAAGTCATTTTGACTATTATAGATACCCAAACTAACTACAAAGGACCTGTGAAGGAAGATGCTATCTGCATCCTGAAAAAGAATTGATAAGTATACATACAAGGTTTTTACATACATAGACATATTTGTGTCTAATGGTAGCCATCTCTAGATTGGGGGAGGGAAATATTTACATGATAACTTTATTATATATTTAAAAGGAAAAAGCAAGTTATACATAAGAGATTTGCAATTTAGTGGGCAGTCCTCTTTTTTTCTATTCTACTAAAAAAAATCCTACACTCATAGTACCCCACCTCTACAAGAGAGGGAGGCAAATTTTCTTAACTCCTCTCCGGGACCAAGTTGTCATTTTAATTATCAAGTGTTCAGCTTCTTTTGTTGTTGTTTTGTGTGTGTGTGTGTGTGTTTTGTTGGAGTTTTTTTTTTTTCCACTTACAGTGTTGTAGTCATTATATATGTTGTTTTCATGGTTAGCAGACCTGATTTTCATATCTGTTCACCTCTCTCTCCTTCCCCCCCTTCTCCTCCCCCTAAAGCATGCAAACTACTTTAGGGCAGTAAGGTCTTTCTTTCTTTCTTTTTTTTTTTGTAACCTCTAATGTCTAACTTAGTGACTTGAACAAGGTAGGTGCTTCAATAAATCTTTTTTGAAGAGATAGTCCCTGACTGAAGTGACACGTTTATAATTGAATAAGGGGAATATGATTCAAATTCAAATTAAAGGGTGTCATTTTATTTTTTATTCCTAACATACTGTCCCTTGGGATTTGGCTGTCTGTTTTCCATAGTGTAAGAATTCTAATGGCTGGAAACAAAGGACGAGGACGTGCTTCTTTTACCTTTAACATTGAGGCTATTGGTTTTGCTAGAGGTGAAAAGTTACCTGATGTGGTATTGAAACCTCCACCACTATATCCTGTAAGTATCCCAGCATGCCATTCTACTCTTTTGGATCAGATTTCAGACCATCTTAAGGTTCAATATTCATAGATAAATTATTAATACTGATTATTTCCTTTCTCTTTATGCAGGAGTTCTTTACCGTAAAATCAAATGCATAGGATTACAAAGGGAATCACTTATATTTGAAATGTACTTAGCAATTTTTTTTTAAGTTCGTGGATCCCCAGGTTAAGAGCCCAAGTAATAATAGAAGAGATTCTAGTTTAGCCTTCTTAATTTTGTTGAATTAGTTCATTTGTTCTCTTTCAACCGATTTCAGTTTCTAGACAGCCTTCTTTTGATCTAGAAATATGATTTCATTACTTGGGGAATTACTGGTATAGAAACTACCTCCACCAGTGCAAATGAGCAACGTGTCTATAATTTATAGTCTTGAGAGTTCGCCGGGACTCTAGGAGTTTAGTTGACTTGTCTGTGGCAACAAGTTAGAAGGTGGCAGAGGACAAACCCAAGTCTTCCTGACTACGAGGCCTATTCCTCCTTCCACTGTGCCACACTGCCTTTCTTAAAATGCATTAGTTTTAAATGTGGGGAAAATTAGGTAGAGGATTCAATTAAGGGTCCAAATAGTGCTGAAATGTATCATAAGGATTGTATCCTTCATCACTTCTACATGTTTTACTCTTTGCTAATATAATATATCTCCAAATCATATCAATTTCATAGTCCTGCTTGTTAAGTTACATTCAAATTATTATATATGACAAGCATGTTTTTTGGGGGGGGCAGGGGGGAGGAGAGCTGTACTTTTACTTATATACCCTGTCTATCTTGTATGTATAAAATTTTATTTTTCTTCCTAAATATACTAGTTTAACTAGTTATCTAATCTATTTTCTTTTGCAAGTTAGCATGGTATCACAATGTTGAGATTATAATTGTCCAACCTACAATAAAAGAGATTGAGGCAGCGCTCTGAGCCAATGGGACTTTATTAAAGGGTCCATGGTCCCCTCTAATGAAGTGGACCTCAGATCTTCCTCATGATCTGAGAAACCCCCTTCTTCTGGGGCCTTATTTTTATAAGGCTTGATACCAGATTTGATACCTGAACATTCTAAAGAGGCTATACAAAGTACAGAATCTCTTTGGTTGATAGATCTTGCTTTGCAGGTCAAAAAATGAGGCATCAGCTTGAAATGCTCTGTTAATGGGGGGTGGGGGTAGGGGTCTCAGATGGGACGAAGCATGGGGCATTACCGCTGACTAAGTGGTCATCAGATAGCCTACCTGCTCATATTGGAGAGAGAATGGTCTGGAGGTACAAAAATAAGTTGAGGGACTTTCCATGTAATTGAGTCAGCTTGGCCATGCTGGGCTTGGTCACCGTAACAAGGAAAAACAAGGGTGGAGGGCCTCTAGTTAGCTTCCTATGATTAAGCAAGTGAACTTACTATCTGTAGTTTACAGTTCTGGGGCCTAATATACAGAACTTATAATCACTACCCCTGTGGAATCATAGCAAACTGATTAATAATGCATAGAATAGAGTAGGGGTCCAAATGAATTACTTCTCCCATCAATTTAATGAACATGCCCAAAGCTTAATAATAGCTAACATCTATATGAAGATTTATGTTTTGCACAGCATCTTATGTTATCTTATTTGATCCTCACAACAACCCTGGAAGACAGGTGCTATTATTATCCCCATTTTACAGATGAGGAAACTGAGGCAGGCAGAGGTTAAATGACTTGCCCAGGGCCACACAATTAGTAAGTATCTGAGGCTGGATTTGAAATCAGGTCTTCTGGCTCTAGGGCCAGAGTTCTGTCCAATGTGCCACCTAGTTGCCTCTGTTGAAATGAAAAGAAAACTTAATGGAATAAAAAATGACTCTCTCTCTCTCTATATCTATATATGTATGTATGTATGTATGTATGTATGTATATGTTCTTTTAAAAAAATACTTTTGCTCCCTCCCTCTTTAATGATATAGGACACAGATTATAAGCCAGTACCTCTGAAAGCTGGAGAAGCAGAAGAATACATGTTGGCCCTAAAACAGGAGTTCAGAGCAACCATGAAAAGAACACCTTATTTTATGGACACAGAGGAAGAAAAACAAGGTGTGTGTGTGTGAGTTTGTGATGATTTTTCTGTGTTTACTGATATAACAGTGCTAAAGTACAAAGATGGTGCTCAATTAATGCACATTGCATAGAATTTAAATGTCAGTTATACAGAAATAGCACATTTTTTCTGTATCTCCAAAGGAGATAATGTTGGCTGGTTTTTTAAGCTTACTTTTTTTTGGGGGGTGGGGTAGTGGTGAGGCAACTGGGGTTAAATGACTTGCCCAGAGTTACACAGCTAGTGAGTGTTATGTGTCTGAAGCCAGATTTGAACTCAGGTCCTCTTGACTCCAGAGCCGGTGCTCTATCCACTGCACCACTTAAGCTTACTTTTCTCTTGCTTTGATTTACCTGGATAGGTGGTGTTTAAATTTTCAATAGTGCAGGTCACTAGAATAGCATTTTCCACGCTGCCCCGATTGCTCTGTTGCTTCAGTAAGATGAAATATTTGATGAAAGCAGCTTACCATCATAGCATGTTGGAACTATAAAGGATTTTGGAAATCATTTTCTTTTACAGATGAGGAAGCTAAGACCCAGAGAGGTTGTGACTGAGCCAGGGGAAATGATATAATGAGTAAATATTTGTTGAATTGAAATCATTCAAAGTACATAGCTTACTTATAACAAATCAGGATTATCTTTATTTATGAAAAGCATCGTCAACATCAGTTAATGCTCTTTACATGTATATTCATAGGACTGTTAGCTTTTTAGTAATTTCTTTGGGTATAAGGACTCCATTTTTGTAGTTTCCATGAATAGCGTTTTTCACATAGTTATATGTAAGTGCTGCCTTGACACATTTTAATTGATTCCATAATCCTCCTATGTCAAAAAGTCCTCAGAATGTTAAAAAATACCAGTTACGTAGGAGCCCTGATCCACTGCAGAAGAGTCATCTTGAGATATCTTCTCATATATACTGTTGTGTAGTTTTGGTTTGTTGGCCTAGAAGGGAGGATAACAGTTATATGCAAGGCCACCAATACAAGCTAGATAGCTTTAAGAAGATATAACACTGGAGATAATAATGCATACCTGTGTGTTTCAATTACAAAATTCTGGTTTGTTTTAAAATGTGTTTATTTTATAGAAAACAAAATTAAACGTCTTATTTATTGATCTTCTTAGTGGTTAACTTTGTAGATCCAGGGGTCCAGCGAGATACTAATTGATCTCCATGTTCACAGTGTAACAGCTCCTAACTCCAGGAAAGGCAAAACTTACAGAATCATAGAATTTGATAGTTGGAGGTGTCTTTGTCAGCCATCTGCAAAAGGAATTCCCAATTCCCAGGGACAAGTGGTCATCTGACCTTTTCTTAAAGACTCCCACCTCTTGAGACTGCTTATGCCTCTCCTGAACAGCTCTAATTAATAAGATTTTTTTCCTCCTGATATCAAGCCTGAATATGCATTTTTTTCAGCTCCTATCCATTGTTCCTGGTTCTTTGCTCTGGCAACAAATAGAATAATTGGATTCCTCCTCCATGTGCGTGGTGGTCCTTCAGATACTTGAAGGTAGCTATCATATTCCCCCAGAGTCTTCTCTTCTCCAAGTTATACAAGCCCTGTTCCTTCAGCTGGTTTTCATATGACATGAACTCGAGGCCCTTCACTATCCTAGGTGTTCTTTTCTGTTTTGTTTTGTTTTTTAGGCAATTGGGGTTGTGACTTGCCCAGGGTCACACAGCTAGTAAGCGTGAAGTGTTTGGTCTGAGGCCAGATTTGAACTCAGGTCCTCCTGACTTCAGGGCCAGTGCTCTATCTGCTGTGCCAGCTAGCTGCCCCTCTAGGTGCTCATTTCTGAAAACCCTCCTGTTTGTCAGTATCCTCCTTCAACCATGGCACCCGGAGTTGGGTTCACTGCAGGCGAGGTCTGATGTGGGCAGAGTACAGTGGGACCATCATATCCCTATTCCTAGAGTTTTGTCCATTATTAGCATCAAGGATCACATTAACTTTTTGGTTGTACATTGTGTTGCCACCTCGTATTAAAATTGTAGTTCGCCTAAAACTCCAGATCTTTTTCAGACAATCTATGGTCTAACTGTACCTTACTCTCTTATACTTGTGAAGTTGATTTTTTTTTCTTGTATGTACGTGTAAGACTTTACATTTATTCCTGTTGAATTTCATCTTATTAGATTTAGCCAGTTTTTTGGTCTGTCAAGATTCTTTTGTATCCCACCTCTGTCATCCATTGTGTTAGTTATCTTTACAAACTTTGTGTCTTCTGCTAGTTTGATAAGCGTGCTATCTATTCTTTTATCCAGGTCATTTATAAAAATGTTAACTAGCATAGGGCAAAGAACAGATCTGTGGAGGAACTTCACTGGAGATTTCTTGCCACATTGACAATTCATTAAAAATTCTTCTTTAAGTCTGACCATTTAACCTATTCTAGATATAGCTAATTATGTGATTATTCTACCTTCTCCACAAAAATATTAAGAGATACTTTATTAAAAGGATAGGCACTAGACCTGTGATTCCACTGCTATTGGGAATTCCCAGGTGATGAGACTCCCTTTACTGTAAGTCAGTGGCACCTTTTCTGCAATTTACAGTTTAAGAGAGAGAGTTGCTAAGGGCACTGAGAGATTGAGTGACTTGTCAGGGATCACTAGATCGATTTGTTGGAGGCAGGACTTAAACAGAGGTCTGTTTGGCCCCAAGGCCAGCTCTCTACCTACTGGGACACAATGCCTCTACTTTATCAAAAGCTTGGCAAAAATCAAGGAAAATATATACTCAGCCTTCTCTTCATTGACTAGTTTAGTGATTTGATCTCAGTGAAGCCATATTGGTTCTTTGTCATCACTACTTTCTTTTTTTAGATTTTAGACACTATCTTTTTAATGACTTTTCTCAGACTAGTCAAGCTCAGGGCTTATAGTTTGTAGACTCTGTTTTCTTCTTGTTTTCGAAGTCCAGGTTATTTTCCCTTTCCCTATATTGGGGTACCTTTATTTAGTTTTGGAATTCTCATCAGTCACATCATCTGGTTCTTTCATTGCTTGAGTTCATCTGGGCCAAATGACTTGAAATCATCAAGGGCATTGTAGGTACTCTCTCACTCCTTATTCATTTTGTGTTTCAGTTCCTTTTTATTTTATTCTGTGATTTCCACTCTCAAGGCCATTCTCTTGGTAGACAAAAAAAGCAAACTAACAGTCGAGCAGCTCTGCTTCTGTAGCCCCATCCTTCCCAAACAGAGTCTGTTTATTCTTTTTTTCCCTCCACTATAGCTATTTTAAATACCACTTTTTAATTACCAACTTTAGCTCATTTTGAGCTTTATAATTTCAGACACTATTCCACCACACTTTTACATTCATCCTCTTTTATGTGCCCTTGCTTCAATCTTTTGTATAGTCCTTTTAAAATCTAAGTTGGTTGGTCAGTTTCTTGTGTATCCATAGTGATCTTAAAAAAAACACTTATTTCCTTCTCGTTTTTGGAATTGTTTCCCTTTGTGTCTTGAGCATCTCTTATCCTCCTGGGATGAATTCTTCCCTTGTGACATCTTAATCCATGGGATCCTACTTCTTTCCTCTGAAGCTTTTAAAATTATTTTTTCAGATTGTTGCCACATTTCCTTTCACTCATAAACTCTAGGAGGGAATGGCCACTTCTTCCCAAGGTTCACATCATTCTCACCCCAGCACCAAGTTCCATCTGGTTAGTGAGAATCAGATCCAACATAGTATTTCCTCTTTTTTGTTTCTTCCATAAAGTCTCCTATTACTACTATATCATTCTTTTGTGCCAGGCTTGGGATCCAGTTGCCAAACTCCTCATCTATTTCAGCTTTCTCTCCAAGTGGTCTATAGAATGTTGTTGAGTCATTTCAGTTGTGACTGACTGAAGTGATCCTATTTGGGGTTTTCTTGGCAAAGATACTGGAGTGGTTTGCCATTTCCTTCTCCAGCTCATTTTACAGATAAGGAAACTGAGGTAAACAGGGTTAAGTGACTTGTCCAAGATGACACAGGTAGTAAGTGCCTGAGGCTAGATTTTAATTCAGGTCTTCCTGACTCTAGGCATGGCACTCTATCCACTGTGCCACCTGGCTGCCCAAACTGTAGCATACTTCAGTGATAAAATTTATTTTTTTCTTCTCTTGACTTTCACTGAAATAATTTCCATCATGCTTCCTCCATCTAGTTCCTGGATTTCCTCATATAAGCATATTTTCTTAATATGCAATGCTACCTCTCCATCTTTATCTTATCTTTTTATTTTGAATAGTTTGACTGTGTCCTTTCAGGGCCTATAGTCTCTGTCATAAGCTTTAATCTATAAAGTCTCATTAATATCTCTGAGGTCAAATTTATCTCCTTGCATCTAGACCCATAGTTCTTTTTGCTAATGTGTGCATAGGCCATGGGTTTTACTCTTGCTTCTTTCTTGGATTTTGTTCAAGAACTTCTAGATATTTTAATAGGTATTCTGATCCTTTTTTGTAGATTTTTTGGGAGGTTTGGAGGATTATTTTGGGATGTGGGATAATTTGGGAGATAATTTGGGATTTGGGATAATTTGAGGGATTTTCAGAGGCAGCCTTTTCCTTCTGTCTCCTTGTCCATTTTAGGTTTAAAGCCCTTTTGATTAAATTCTTCCTTTTCCATCAGTGACTCTATTTGGTTTTGACTCCTGTGGAACATCATTCCTCCTCCAGGGTGAGCTGATCACCTGAAATCTCATCATTGGGCGGGTTGACTCAGTTTTTGATGCTCAACACTTTCTCAGCTCCCTCAGTTGCCTCTTCCCTCTGATTGAAAGAATGGAGGGTGGAACAATAAACTAGTTCAAAAGCATTTTCCATCAGCAGCTCTGCTTGGTTTTGACTCCAGGAAACATGCTGCTGTGCTGGGTACTACCTGGCAGATCATCCTTTTTTGATTTGTCTTCGTCCATTAGATTGTAATCTCTTTGAGGGCAGAGACTCATTTTCTTTTTCTTATTTGTATTCCCAGCAGTTAGCAGAGTGCCTGGCACATAGTAAGTACTTAATAAATTTTTATTGAATTGAATTGAATTTGTAAGGACACCTAGAACATTCTTATTATCCTTTGTTAGGTATACTGAATCCAAGGCCAGGAATCTGTTATCTCTGAATTTTAAGCTATGGTCTGGAACTCCAAATTCCAGTCTCAGCTACCACTTTCTTAGCCAGTTGTTCACTTTCCAAATTAGTTTTTCCTGTTTTGTATCCCTTTCTTCAGTGGGCAACAATGAGAAAAATATATCTTGCGTTCCTGTGGTCTTCCGTTTTTGGGGTTTTTTTCCCCCCCTACCAAGATTTTATAATTATTGGCAGGACTTTGTAGGTTCCTTCTGGCAATGTCATTTGTGCCAGTATGAATCACCAGTAGTGGGTAGTTGTCATCCATTTTTATAAATCTGGTCATTCTCTGTAATTGCTTGGATACATGCCCTGGGAAGGCAATCAATCTCACTCTTGTTTGGTTGACAAATCGTTGCTTCGGTGTCCATGAGCAGAGAATCACTGGTGACTATTGTTCTCTTCTTCCTCTGGCCCTTACTAGATATTTTACCTGATGCTTCTTTGGTTCTACTGTATCATTATTTGAAGGACAAGTAGATTCTTTCTTCTTAGACCATTTAGCTCCCTCCTCTTCAGAAGAGTCCCAAATCTTTTTTTAGCTCCAATTTTTGTACAGCTGTCTTCTTCCGATTCCTTTCTCTTTAGAGAGTACTTCAGCTTTGCAGTATTCCGACAATGATCAAATCTCCTCCTCCCTACCTTGGATACCTTTTTTTCCCCCATTGAATTCATTCAGAAACACTTCATTCTCTCTAATAATCTGATTTATGGTGAAACATTCTTCAAATACATTTAACTTTCTCTAGGAAGGAAGATGATTGGCCTACATTTAGAAGACAGAGGACAGTCAGCTGTGGCAGAATACAGCTCCCTTGATATAAGTCATTGTAAAGTTTTCTCTGATTTCCATAATGGTTGAGATTTTCATCTTTTAAAAAACACAGCTATTTGTGGATGTTGATATCACAACTCTAAGTGCCTGGTTAAAACTCTTATAGCCAATAATCACCTCTTAATGATTTGATAGTCCCGTTCAATTGCCTTTCCTTAGTTTCACCAACTCCACAGCCATATTTCCTTCCCCTTTAGCCTCATTTTTACCCCCAAGCTATTTCACCAATTTGTCTACCCACCAATACACTTTATCAGTCTTGCTTTACTTTCAATGAACTTTTCTTACTTACCTGGTTTTGTTAACTGTGTCCTTCTTTTTCTTGTGTTTTCTTCTTCAGGGTCAAATGCCTAATCCTACTTGATTCTCCTGCATCTTTTTATATCTTCCTTAATTATGATAGGATTGGAAGATGATAGATATAGCATTGGAAAGGATGTCAGAGAACATCTAGTACTACTCCTTCATTTTATAGATATGGAAGGGGAGGCCCAGTTCTTTTTTCATGCCAGAAATAGAATCTGGAGTAGTATCAGAACCTGAAAGTGGTAGTTAAATTTTCCTAAGTTTCTCCCAAATTTCACCAAATTTCTCCCTAAATTCAACCTATGATCTACTTTACTAATGTGATCTTCTCCAAGTGACCTCCGTGATTCCCTTCCCTATCTTATCTTTAAAAAAACAAAAAACAAAAACCAATACTTTTTTTTATGGAAAAAGAACATTTCCATATACACAGCAGGATGAAAAAGGATTATGTATAAGCCATGAATCTCAATTTCATACTGCTTTTTAAAAATTATATGGTAAATTCTACATGTTATTGTCAAAATGGTCCTACTTCTCTCCGTCTCCCTCTGAACCTCCTTTTATTCTTTTCTGTGCCTTTTAAAAAATTTTCAGTGATCCTCTTGGTTTTTTGTTTTGTTTTGTTTTTTGTATCACTCTTGCTAATTACCCACCTTCTTCCCATCCACATTCCCCCAATTAAATAAAAAAAAAGAAAGGAAAAGAATACCCTTCTAACTAATACTCATAGCCAAGCAAAACTAATCCAGACAGGGCCATGTTCAAGAATATATTATCTCTTTCTTCACCTTGAATCCATCACCTCTCCATCAGGAGTTGTGGGTAACCTGCTTTGTCATAGCTCCTCTGGAATTGGTCATTGAATTGATCAGAGTTCTTGTGTCTTTCAGATTTATATTTCTAAACAGTGTTGTTGTCCTTGTATAAACTGTTCTCCCAGTTCTGTGGACTTCACTGTTTCATAGTAAATACTATTTGGGATTCTCAGCATTCATCTCTTCAGTAATTTCTTACAGCACACTAATATTCTGTTTCATTCACATGTCATAGTTTCTTCAGTCATTGCAGAACTGATGAGCACTCCCCTCTAAGGTATGAGTTCTTTTCTTTTTTTTGTTCCCCTTTTAATCCAGCACCCCCTTTAATACTAGGAAGTTGTTTGTTTTGTTCGTTTGTTTGTTTGTTTTCCCTGCTATTCCTTCCTCAGAGGGGCAGCTGGGTGGTGCAGTGGATGGAGTGCCAGGCCTAGAGTCATGGAATACTGGAGTTCAAATCTGGCCTCAGACACTTACTAGCTGTGTGACCCTGGGCAAGTCACTATAACCGTGTTTGCCTCATTTTCCTTGTCTGTAAAGTGAGCTGCAGAAGGAAATGGCAAACCACTCCAGTATCTTTGCTAAGAAAACTCCAAATGGGATCATGAAGATTTAGACACAACTGAACAACAACAAATGCCCTCCTTAGTACTATCCTCCCTCTTAACCTTCTTCCCAACTTTTGTTGTTTACCTTTTGAGTTTAGTATATTTCTGCACCAGACTCTATGAATGTGAGTATGTTTGTGTTCAACCCTCCCTTGCCTGTTTCAGATGAAGAGTAATGTTCATTTGAAACCGACTCTTTCCATCCTTTTCTCCAGGTTTTTGTATACATTGTTCATTCATTCCATTTATGCAAAACAGCAAGTCTCATCCCTTTCTTCCTTCTTTCCACACCAGGGTATTCCTTTTACCCCTCCCTTCTCTTTCCCCTCTTCAAACCCTAGGAAAAGAAGGAATACACTCCCAGGACCTCTGTTTTTCTTGTTTAATTGTCCCAATACCCTTTTAAAACATTAAGATTCTAAATGCATAGTTGTTTCTTCTCACCCATTAGACTATTAACATAAATCACCATGCTGCCCCTTCCAGTTGCTCAAACAAATGTATTTTTCTAGATTTCTCTAGAGTGTAGGCTCTTGTGTTTGTCTTTTAGAATTCTTATTCAGTTCTAGTCTTTTCATCGCAAAGGTTTGAATGACCTCTATTCCATAAAAAATTCATTTTTCTCCTTATAGGATTATACTCAGCTTTGCAGAATAACTTACTGTTGATTGTATGCCTATATTTTTCATCTTTGAAGCATAGCATTCCAAAATCTCTCCTTATTTTTAGTAGAACCTGAGGCAGCTAAGTAGCACAGTAGATTGAATGCCTGGCCTGGAATCAGGAAGAACTGATTTCAAAAACAGCCTCGGACACTTAATAGCTGTATAACCTTAGGCAAGTCATTTAACCTCTTTTTGCCTCAGTTTCCTCAAATATATACTGGAGATAATAATAGAACCTACATTATAGGGTTTTTATAAAGGCCAAATGGGATAATATTTGTAAAGTGCTTAGTATAGTACCTGGCATATAGTAGATATTGTATAAAAATGTATTCCTTTCTCCTTTCCTTCCCTAGAAGCTGCCAGGTTTTGTGTTATCCCGTCTGTGATTCCTTGTTATTTGAACTACTTTTTGGATGCTTTCTATAATATTTTTTCTTTGAAACTGGAGTTCTAGATTTTTGCTATGACATTCCTGGGACTTTTGCTTTTCTCTCAGGATATGACTCAAGGATTCTTTCCTACCATCTCGTGAACTCATTGATTTCTTTTTGATTGATTGATGTCTAGTTTTCAGGGAGTTCATTACTTGGGTAAAGTTTGCCACTTCCTCTTCTAAGCTATTTATTCCCATTCCAGTTCTCTCCTCCAGAGCTTTTATTCCATTTTATTACTTCATTTCTTCTAGCTATTTCTTATGGAAAATCTATGTTTTCCTTTGATTTTCTGATTGGACTTTTTATGTAATTACTACCTCCTTCTTTGGGGGGAAGGTGGATGGATCTCTAGATCTGCAGTGATTTTTTTTTTTAAATCCTGATCAGTGTTTTCTTTAGTTTGCTCATTTCTCTAATTTGGAGTGGAGCTTTGTGCCAGGTCTGCTGTCTGCTGCTTTTTTAGTAGGTGCTCCTTGGTCTTGTCATGAATAACTTGTGCGCCTGCATTGATGTCATTTCCCAGGATTAAGTTCCCCCCTGGAACTCAGATTCTGAATGCTTGGTCTTCATGGCCTTCTACAGTATCTCAGAACAGAATTCTAGAGACCCCAGAGACCTGGGATAATTGAGTCCATGCCACACTTGCACTGGCTGCTTAGATCAGCATAGGTTGCTGCTTTTCCTTAGACCTTTTAGGTTCTCCACTGTGAGTTTACAACCACTTAGTTTACTCGCACTCCTGCTATTTCTGATCATAGAACTGTGTAGTCTACACATGTCATCTTTCTTCTACCAGACCATCTCCCACAGAAGTGAGAAATAGTCTCATAAGAAGAGATGTCTACGAGGTTTGGTGAACTACCTCCCACTTTTCCCAGAAAAGAGGAAATGAGGGACATATTTGTCCCGCTCTCAATTTCCTAAACCTCTTGTTTCTGAGACAGGTAGAAACATATCTTGTGTAGTCCTGGAACTTGCCTCATCTAAATGAAACAGAGGCCATTCCTCTTCCCTCTCCTTTAACTTCTGTCCTCTTCTCTATTCTTTCTCTTTCTCTCCTTTCCCCTTTCCATCTATCCTGTCTTCCTATTCCAAGTCTGTCCTGTTGTATCTGTCTTCATTCCTCTCTTCCTTAATAACTGCTTGAGATTTGTTGTTACCACTGGCTGTGAACATTGAGTGCCAGACTTATGATTAATTATAAATTCCATTTACATTTATCATTTTAAAATGGAGTCTTTATGGGTACAGACATAATTCTACAAGTACATCAATGATCTTTACTAGGGAAAATTGAAGGATCCCTATCTTGGGTAACTATCACTTGAACATTGATGAAATTTTTTTATCCTGTACTTGATACAAAAAATTCAGAAAAAGATCATTTTTGTTAGTTTATAACTTATTTTTCTTTTTTTTCTTTTCCTTTTTTTAGTTTAGCACATCTTCTTGTGAGAACTGCTGATTGCTTTTGCAATAAAACATCTTTCAGGTTTTTGTAACTTGTAGGTTGAAACTTGAATGGTTATAGTATAATTATTTCTATCCATTACTGCAGGAATTTTGTTTCTTCTTGTTAGGTAAATGTATTTCTTTTTGGTGTGTCCATGAAGCTTATTTGAGGTCTATGTCTTCTATCAGGCTTGAAGCTTCTCCATGGTTGGGAATTCTGTCTTATTCTTATGTCCCTCTCAGCGCCTAGCACTGTCAAAGCCTTGCTTGAAAATAGGCATTCAGTAACTATTTGAATGTATGAACTATAACTTGCATTTAAGACCACAGAAACAAACTCTTTGGTTTCTGCAGACCTTCAATTGACCATCGTTTGTGCTTATTGACTGTGATGAACACTTTATTCTTCCAGTGATAATTAAAGGGGAGCTATGAGTGTCTTCATCAATACCTAAAGGCTTCTGCTGAACAGCTAGTTTAGTCATAGTGTATTGATCTTAGTTTTTTCTTTCATTGTAGTAGTTAGATGAATCAATATCATCCTTGTATTTTCAAACATACCATCATTAAAACATGATGATGAAGGCACATAGAGATAACCTATTCCATTAGTATTAAAAATGCATTTGCTTTTCTTTTTCTTCCATCAGAAAGGCTTAGAAAAGCTAAGGAATGAAAGAAAGGAATGAAAGAAAGTAATACATCTTAATGTTACATGTACTTCATAATCATGGGAAACATAGCCAGCATGTTTAATTTTTTAAAGCATAGCTGTTTGAAGTTCATTATCATGGCTTGATTCCTAATAAATGTTTGCAGTTCAAAACAAAATAAAACATGGCTCCACTTTTATGTTGCTCTCATGTTTTCAGCTAATTTTGAGTACAATATTAAAACACCATTAGAAAATGATTCTATGAGGAGGCTACAGAGATCCATGAGGTGTGATCCGTGACTTCAAGAAGCTTAGAATTAGGGGCAGTGAAGTGGCCCTGGAGTCAGGAGGACCTGAGTTCAAATCCAGTCTCAGACACATAACACTTATTAGCTGTGTGACTCTGGGCAAGTCATTTAACCCAAATTGCCTCACCAAAAAAAAAAACAAAACCAAAAACAGATGCTAAGAATGAGGCTGTTATGAAAGAAATGTATTCCATGGGGAGGAATCAACATGAGCAAAACAATGGAGGTATGTTTGACATTCAAGGCCTGCCACAATGTAGTACTGCCTTATCTTTTCTGTCTAATTTTCATTTTATCCCCTTCCATGCACTCTTTGATTCAGCCAAAGTGAACTACTTGCTGCCTCCCTTGCCCTTGACCATCCCTAGTGGTTTACCACCTTCCATGCCTCTGCTCCTGTTCCTTATGCCTGGAATATTCTCCTTTACCTTCATTGCTTAATTCCTCCCCAGATCAGGTGCCACCAAGAGAAAGTCCTAACTCACTTGTCTAATATTGCATTTCCTTTTAGACCTCAATTAGTCTTGTTCTGTACCTCTCTAATACGCATATGCTGAAATCTGTGTGAAATGGTGATCTCTCTTATCTTCCTACTATACTGTAAACACCTTGAGAGATTTCATTTTCTCTAAACTTTGTATCTTCCACCATGTTAAGCACAGTGCTCTGTACACCATTTAATTCAAATGTATTAACCATGGTCCTAAATAATTGAATTACTCTGGCAGCCACGTGGGATAATTGGAGAAAGAACAAGATCAGGGAGACAAAGTAGCTTTTCAGGACACCTGGGTGTACCTTTAGAGTTACAGGCCCCAAGAGTGAATAGTCAGAATTAGCTGCCCCATATAGAGTTTGGTCATGTAAATAGGAGATGAAGCTGAGAATTATAAGGATTCATCATCTGTGTCAGAGACTTAGAATGGCCTGATAGGTGGAAGTAAATATGTGGTCTAGAAGGCAGGTGATAAAGCTAGATAATTGGAGCAAAGGGGTAGGTGAGAACTTGGTCTGGTTAAGTAGGTAAAGGAACTCAAGCAAGAATAAATCTCTGTAGCTGCTGTACCAGTGAGTTTATATTTGAGATGAGAATTGTAGGTAGTGTGGGAAGGCTATGGACAGAAGGAGGATATCAGAAAGGATAGGTGATGCAGGCTATATGGGGGGCAGTGGCTAGGATTGCTCCCAAAGAGCTGAGGTTTGCCTACTTAAACTTGCTTCTAGCCCTTTCTAATAGAGAGGCTGGGGTCTTCTGGGGCAGCTCTTTCCCAGGCCAAGATATGCCCATATTTAAAGGGAGTGAGAGATGATAAAGGTTTGTTAGAGGTTTTGTTTCCTTTAGCCCTCAAGCTCTTTAAGTTTGACTAAGGAAGAAGTATTTTGTCATTGGGGTAGGGGGTGACTCCTGAGATCCGGATAAACAATCCCCTAAAATCACAAGGTCATTGCTCTTTAATCCCACAGAGCCAGGGTTTCTGCAGTAGGGTCTGGGACCTAATGCCCATGATGTGTACAATGGATGGGAAAAAGGAAGAAATTGGAGACCAGGAAGCTAGTTTTTTACCATGGTGTGTGTGAGAGATTGTAATGGGGGCCTGAACTAGGGTAGTATCCATGGATTTGGAAAGGAAGAGATGAATTCTACAGATTTTGCTGAAATCACATTGACAGAACTCTGGAATTGAGTGGATATTGGGTGATTGAGGGAGAAATTGAGGATACTCAGGGTTTCTGAAGCAAGGGGATTCCAGGAGTATGGATGACTCTGGAGTCTCAAAGAGGCTATTTGTCTCACCAGGTCTTGGTATTCCTGGTTTTTTGCAACATATTTTCATGTTTTCCTCTGTTCTGATTTTCTGGATCTTACTTCATCTGGATCAGTGAAAATTCCAAACAGATCCTTATTAGAGTTATTGTTGGCTTTTCATCTATCTAAAGAAAGGTGCAGTGATAATTTGATTAATAAATTCTTTGGAAATGAAGCTCAATTTATGACAAAAAGTTGGCTGTGTTAATTAAACTTTATAAACAATTCAAGACAGGCTGTATGGAACAGTGACAGAATACATGGAATCTTGGGGGAGGGGGAAACCTTTATGGTAAGTTTTGCTGATAAATATCTCAAAGTGGTAAGAATAAGAGTCATTCCTCAATTGCCAAATGTTCAAGGGATATGAACGGGCAGTTTTGGAAAGTAGAAATCTAAACTATCAACAGCCATATGTGAAAAAATTCCAAATCACTAGGCATTTGAGAAATGTAAATTAAAGCAATTCTGAGGTTCTACCTCTTACCCATCAGATTGGCAAAGTTGATAAAGAAGGAAAATGACAACTACTGGAGGAGCTACAGAAAAGCAGGCACATTAATGCACTCTTAGTGGAGTTATGAATTAGATAGCCATTTGAGAAAGCAATTAGTAACTATGCCCCAAAAATTACTATATTGGATATATATTGGATTAACCCAAGGATAACACTACTGGGTTCATATCCAAAAGAAATGAAAGAAAGAGAGAAACCCAGGTTTGCTACTAAGAGTCAAGCTTCTTGAAGGTGGGGCATAGTTTTATTCATCTTTGTATCTCTGGCGCTCAGCCTAGGGCCTTTACCTATTAGGTACCTACTAAGTGTTGATTGAATGGAAATAGAATAAAATAGTAATCTATATTAAAAAAAAAAAAGAACAAGAAAGGAGGAAAAAACCCATATGTATACATGGTAACTAAGGGAGGTGCCTATCCACTGGAGAATAACTGAACAAATTATGATATATAAATGTAATGGAATACTCTTGTACTATTAAAAAAAAAATTGTGTAAAGGACAATATCAGAGAAACCCTGGGAAGACTTATATGAATCAATGCAGTGAAATGAGCAGAACCAGGAAGACAATTTATACAGTAACAACAACACTGTAAAAACAAACAACATTAAAAACTTAAGAATTCTGATCCAGTGGAACTACCAATCATAATTCCAGAGAACTGATGATGAAGCATGCTTCCTACTTCTTGACAGAGAGAGGGTGCAGAATTACTGAGGGTATAGAATGAGACATATTTTTTGCACATATTCAGTGTTGGAAATTATTTTGTTTGACTATGTGTATTTGTTAAAAAGGGTTTGTTTTTTTTTTCTTTTTCAACATTGAAGGTAGGTAGAAAGAAGAGAAAATTCATTTTTGCTAATTTAAATAAGTTAATTTAGAAACGTGGAAGCATAAAATAGAGAAAAGACTCCTGAATTTGGAAATCTAGATCTGTGGGTTCTGTTCTTGGTTCTAACATTAATCACATTTTTGACCCTGAGCAGGTAATGTATATTCTCTGGGCTTCAGTTTTACAATGTGTAAAATTAGAGGATCTCTGAAGTTCCTTTGAACTCTAAATTTTTTAAATTTTTAATATTATGGCAGAGCCAGGAATAAAACCCTTTCCTTCTGTGTACACTTAGAAATATGTACTTAATATACTAGAAAAAAAATCTGTGAAATGAAAGGGGATATTCAGTGCCTAATTATTAATTAAAATAAATTTGAACTGAAGTCAGGCTTGTGAAATGCATTATTCTTATTAAATTGTCTTGTGCTAATGGATATTTTCTATCTTGTTTCTAGAAATTGAAAGATATAGTAAAAGATATCTGAAAAATTACAAAGAAGATGATTTGGAATGGATACCAGGTAAATATAAGATATGTAGCTAAAAGTTATTTTAAGTGTTTCTTGTCTCCTTTTACATAGAACAGATTTTCTATTTATTGAGAAATACAGAAAAATAACATTAGCATCTCTCTGTTATCTTTGGGCCTTAGAGATAAGAGCATTCTTCTCAAACTCAAAATTCTAAGTCTTCTCTTTTATAACCAGAGTTAGTAATATGCTGTTAGGGCTTCAGTAGTTCAATTCAAGAAAAAGTTATTGTGTGCCTAATATGTGCAGAACCTTTTGCTAAACACTAGAGATGGGCCTTGGTCCCTGCCTTGTCATGACCTGATATGTGAATATTCTAAGTCGAAGAGCTGGCATGAAAAGAGGCTCTTTCACATTTTGAAATACAGAAGAACTGGAAAACAGGGACAAGCTGTAACAACTAATTTACAGTTGTCAGCAAAAGACATTTCTTTTTGTAGGGACTATCACAGTCTCAAAAGCATTGTGTTTCCACGTTAATACCACTTTCCTATTTCACGTACACTTTTAACACTATTGTAAAATCAATAATGGTTTGCCCCTCTTTTTGAGAGAATTTATACTCTGAAAACTCTAGTTTTAAGATATGTTGTTATTTTTCCTACACTAGTCTCAACAGTTTATCTTTGTTTCCTTTAGCATACCTAATTTATTTTTGTTTGGGTACCTTTTCTAAAAGAATCTGCTTCAGTTGCTTCATAATCACAAGAGCCACAAGTTTTACCTTTGATATAGAATTAGAGCTGAATGAAACTTTTGAAGATCATCTAACCCAAAGGTTCTTAAACTTTTTTTGTGTGTCATGGACCCCCTTAGGAGTCTGGTGAAGCAGATGGACCCTTTCTCAGAGTAATGTTTTTAAATGTCTAAAAATAAAACACATAAGATTAGAAGAGAAATATTATTTTTCAAATCTTTAAAAAAGGTTGGTTCTTTTTTCCCCACCGACCCCAGGTTAGGAACCTCTAATCTAATTCACCTCTCACATTTTACAAACAGATGAGGAAATTGAGACCATGGTGGCTAATTGAATTAGTGGAAATACCAGGGCCAGTACCCAGGTCTCTTTTCTCTCAAGCTGGGGCTGTTTTCTCTGTACTGCCCATCTCATGTTTTAATCAATATTTTCAGTGTTTTCATGCACCTGACCTTTCAAAAGGGGCTTAAGAGAGCTTTACCTCTTTTATGTATTATAGTGTGCACATATTCGGTCAGTCAGCACTTATTGTTGATGAGGACATAAGTTCCCATGGAAACAGTCCCAAATGTCTCTTATTTTTTTTTTTTCTGCTTCATCTCTCGCTAGTCGTAAACCATTATCTCTTTATACTTTAGCTTGATTTTCTGTGAAACATTTTTTCTGCTAAATGTAAATATATTCAATGTAGAAACCATTAGCTAAGGAATGCCATGTGAACTTGAGATTTAAATATTTTCTGCCACAAATTTAATGAGCTTTCTTTGTGGGTTGGCAGTGTTTTTGGATGTGTTGTTTTAATGATGCTTCATTTTCATGCTTGGTACCATGTCTACACAGTTAAAGGAACATGGAAAATAGCAGTAGTTATAAGGGTGACTGAAGACAGAAGCTCCCTTTTTGACTGAAATAGTTTACTTTTCTCTCAACTATCTGGAATTTTGCTAGGATAATGTAGAGAACTGTCAATTCCTTATTGTCCTTCAGCAGCAGTGTGGTTATCCTGAGACTTAATGTTTTGAATTAATTTATAGTATAGTCTACAGTTATCTGAACAGAGCCCTTGACCCTCTTGCATCTCTGCCAGAGAAAATATTGGTCAGGATTATACATTGAACCCAGAGGCTACGTCTCTCCAATCAGAGTCATTGGTAACATTCCTATATCTGTCTTTCTCTCTCTCCTCGCCCCAGATTGGAGAAGACTTCCAAGAGAGATGATGCCAAGGAAAAAGTTGACAAAAGGTAGGATATAATTAAAAAGTTCAGTCTACAGTAGCCTTTCAGATATGGAAAGATTGTTAAATTACTACTTGATATGGGCTTCATCTCAGTTTTACACTTTTGCTTCAAAACTTCATTGTTCAATTTTTTTTTTTTCCAGCTTGGGGTATAGAATCTAGACCTGTGAGTTCATTGGTGTTCTGGGAACACTTGGTAGGAGCAACTCTTATCAATGCATTTCTTCAACCTGCAATCTGAAAGAGTTGCTTGAGCCATTAAGAGATTAAGTGACCTATACAACCAGCTTGTGTAAGAAGCAAGACTTGAACCCAGGTCTTCCTGATTCATAGATCAGCTTTCTATTCATTACTCCATACTTACCTGTCTTGTGCAGATGGTACTTTATGAAACTTAGTGGCCTAAGGCTTCTTTAAGTTTCTGTGGTTTCTTGATGTGCTAGCAATGGCTTTTCAATTTTGTATATAAGTCAGAAGTATTTCATTAAGATATTTAGTTAAGTTTAGGAAACAGTTAGTTAGAGCTTTAATATTATGCATAACAATATCTGATATTTATGTAGTGCTTCAAAATTTATAAAGCATTTTACATAAATGACCTCATTTGATCCTTGAAGAAATTTGGTGAAGTTGTTGACACAGGTTTTAGCAGCCCTATTATGTAGATAAGGAAACAAGGTTTAGAAAGGTGAGGAGACTTGCCCAGGGCCACACAGCCAAGAATGGCTGGAGGAGGTGCATTTGTACAGAGGCGTTTCTGATTCCAGGGCCAATGTTCTTGCTGTTCCATCATGTTGCCACATTTTAAAAAGCCAGGACAGTTTGCTAGGTCTTGTATTTACAGTGAATCTCTTTTTAGTAGGCAGCCAGGTGGCACAGCACAGGTCCTGGAATTAGGAAGATCTGACTTCAAATCTGTCCTCAGACACTTAACTGGCTGTGTGACCCTGAGCAAGTCACTGAACCCTGTTTGCTTCAGTTTCTTCATCTGTAAAAAAACTGAACTGGAGAAGAAAATGGCAAACTACCATTATCTTTGCCAAGAAAACCCCAAAGAGGGTCATAAAGAGTTGGGTATGAACTGAAAAGCAACTCTTTTGTAGTAATAGTAGGCTTCGAGAGATTGAGAAGGACTTTTATTTGGGGGTGTGGGGAGAGCCTGCAACATTTTTGTGTACATCATCAAGGTCTCAGAATCTCTCACATAATAATATAGCTGCTAGAACAGCTTTACCTGGCCTTCTCAAGGCCTTTTCTGCCCTTATGATATGAAAGTATGGATTATTGTAAGAAATTCTTTTAGCTTAGATAATTGATAAGGAAGAATAATTAGGAAATTATTTAATTAGAATATGGTTTTCCCTTCTGTTTTTTAGTCTTAAGTGATGCTCAGTTATTGTCCTTTTCAATAAAATAATAAACAGTAATGGGATTTACATACTTACCACTTTTTCTCCCCTGCATAAGATATCATTGGATATGTTTTATAAACATGATATCAATTACTTTATTAATATACAACCTTTTAAAAAGGCAATGCATATTGCTATTATCTGTGGAAAATTTCTTGAAGAAAAAAACTGTCTTAAAAAAGTATTGTACTATTTTATTTCATAGGATTCATCTATCAGACTATTTAAATGGTCAAGGTTTTTTTTATTTTAAATATGAAAATTTCAAAGAACCGTTAATTCCCAGAATTGGAAGAGTCATCTAATTCAACTCATAATTTATCATGAAACCTCTCTCTAAAAAAAAGTTTTATTGTATCTTTTTGTTTCACATCAGAGTTATTTTCAGCCATTATCCTCCCCCCACCCTTCCCCTCTCACAATGAACTGTCCCAAAAAAAGACTCCTAAGTTTGGGAAGTGTTCCATACTCATAGCTCCTTACTTGTCTAATTATCTGGTGGGTCTTTTTGTGTGTATTCTTTTTGCCTTTATTTGTCTTCCTGGCACTTGGTACTATCTGACATATAGTAAGCATTTCATAAATGGTATTGACTGACGGACTGTTTTTCAAGACCAAGATTAGTCATTACAATTACTCAGAGCTTGGCTTCCTTTTCATGTTCTTTTCATTTCTGTTATTGTTCTTATTATATATGCTTATGTATTAGTTTATGCGAGTATTCCCATGTTTTTTTTTTCTGAATTATTCCTAGTTGTTGCTTCTTATGGCTCAATAATATTCTCTTTTATTTTTGTACTACAATTTGTTCAGCCATTTACTAATTGAGGGGCACAAACCACAGAGAATAAGTGCTAAATTAAATAAGAAGGCAGTGCTGGAAAATGCAGCACAAAAGAGGTTAATGGAAGACAATTTTTTTCTCTTTTTAAAAATTTGTTATTTCTTTATTTTTAGCATTTTGAAAAAAATTTTGAGCTGCAAATTCTCTTCTTCCCTCCCACCCCTCCTGTACTCACCTAGAAGGCAAGCAGTATGATCAATTATACATGTGAAATCATGCAAAACGTATTTCTGTATTAGCCATATCACAAAAAAGCAAGAAAAATAAAGTGAGAAAATTATACTTCAGTTTTCACTCAAGAGTTCATCAGTTCCCAATAAAGATAGAATGAGATGAATGGATAATAAAACCTAACAGTTTATTGCATATGAGAAATACACTTAAGATATAGAGTGAAATTATGGGGCTGGAATTTAGAATCATGCCCCCTGTGACTAAAATGTTTAGACGCTTTATCACAGAGGTCCCATGGCTAGGCATCTAAACCAAAATGAAGTCAAAAACAAAAAGGACCTATATACACCAGAATACTCATAGCAGCATACCATTTTTGTGGTAGCAAAGAATGTAAAACAAAGAAGATGACCATTGGCTGGGAAATAACTAAACAAACTAATATAGAGTAATGCAATGTTACTCTGCTATAAAAAATGAATATGAAGAATTCAGAGAAGCATGTGAGGGCTTATTTGAACTGATGCAAAGTGAACTAAGCAGAACCAAGAAAACCCTATACGCAGTGACTGTGACAATGTGAGTTGAATAATCAGCCAATCAATAATAGTTTTTTTAGGTACCTACCATGTGCCAAGCACCATGTAAGGTATAGGCGAAGAGGGAGATACAAAGACAAAAATGAAATAGTCCCTGCCTTCAAAGAGCATACATTTTATTGGGAGAGATATCATGAACATTAATAAGAATGTAGAAAATAAATGCAATATTTTTTGTGTGCGTATGTGGGGGTGTACCTGGGGAGCTGATGGAGAATCTGGAGAGGCTTCATACAGGGTTTGCTTCAGCAGAGTGATGAAGGAAATGAGGAATTCCAAATGGTAAGGTGAGGTGAGAGTGCATAGGCAGATGGAGATGAACAATAACATTAAACTGAATGTTGTGTATGTAGTTATAATGACCGAGCTTGACATTGAAGAAAAGTTAAAAAACATACCTCATCCTCTCTTTGTGGAGGTGGGAAACTGTGTGAGGACTGATGCATGTACTGCCAGATGTGTGATGTGTTTGGTTTAACTGGACCTCTCCTTTTCCACTTTCTTTTTCATTCTTTGTTACATTTCAGTGGATAGGGGAGGGAGGAGAGTATTCAAAAATGAAGGAAATATTAAACCTAGATTATACCAATTTAAAATTTTTAATAGTCCACAAAAAAAAAGAGAAAGGCAAATTAACCTGTTGGTTAATTAACCTGTGTCCTCTTGTATTGCAGTAGATATGCTAAGACACTCCTGAGCTGCTCCTTCTTGCATAGATTTCTTTTTTCTTTCTTTTTTTAAAAATTTATTTATTTTTAGTTTTCAACATTCACTTCCACAAGATTTTGAGTTCCAAATTTTCTCCCCATCCCTCCCCTCCCCTCATCCGAAGATGGCATGCATTCTGATTACCCCATTCCCCAATCTGCCTTCTCTTCTATCACCCCCCTCCCCCTTTTCTTATCCCCTTCCCCTTTTATTTTCCTATAGGGTAAGATAGATTTCTGTACATGTAAAAACAAATTTTTTTTAAGGCAATTGGGGTTAAGTGAGTTGCCCAGGGTCACACAGCTAGTAAGTGTCAAGTGTTTGGTCTGAGGTCGTATTTGAACTGAGGTCCTCCTGACTTCAGGGCCAGTGCTGTGTCCACTGTGCCACCTAGTTGCCCCCTAAAAACATTTTTTTAGCATTCATTTTTAAAACTTTGAGTTCCAAATTCTCTCTCCTCCTCCTCTTTCCCTACCCACCCTCATTGAGAAGGCAAGCAATTCAATATAGGTTATACATGTGTAGTTATGCACAACACTTCCATTATAGTCCTGTTGTGAAAGATTATTTTTCCCTCCATCCTATCCTGCCTTCCACTTATTTTATTCTTTCCTTTGACCTGTCCCTCCTCAAAAGTGTTTGTTTCTGATTACCCACTCCCTCAATCTGTCCTCCCTTCATCAACCCCCCCTGCCCCAATCCCCTTCCCCACTACTTTCCTGTAGGGTAAGATAGATTTCCATACCCAATTGAGTGTGTATGTTATTCCGTCCTTAAGCCAAATTCAATGAGAGTAAGGGTTCACTCATTTCCTCTCACCTCCCCCTTCTTCCCCTCCATGGTGAAAGCTTTCTCTTGCCTCTTTTATATGAGATAATTTACTCCTTTCTACCTCTCCCTCCCAGTACATTCCTCTCTCAATCCTTAATTTGATTTTTAGATGTCATTCTTTCATATTCAACTCACCCTGTGCCCTCTGTCTATACATATTCCCTCCAACTATCCTAATATTGGCAAAGGTCTCATGAGTTACAAATGTCATCTTTCCGTGTAGGGATGTAAACAGTTCAACTTTAATAAGTCCCTTATGATTTCTCTTTCTTGTTTACCTTTTCATGCTTCTCTTGAGTCTTGTATTGTAAAGTCAGTTTTTCTATTTAGCTCTGGTTTTTTCTCAAGATTGCATTAAATTCCTCTACATGAATGAAAGTAAAATTTTCCCCCTCATTGATTATACTCCGTTTTGCTGGGTAGGTGATTCTTGGTTTTAATCCTGGCTCCTTTGACCTCCGAAATATCATATTCCAAGCCCTCTGATTTCTTAATGTAGAAGCTGCTAAATCTTGAGTTATCCTGATTGTGTTCCCACAGTACTTGAATTGTTTCTTTCTGGCTGCTTGCAATATTTTCTCCTTGACCTGGGAACTCTGGAATTTAGCTCTAATATGCCTGGGAGTTTTCCTTTGGGGATCTCTTTCAGGAGGTGATCGGTAGATTCTTTCAATGTCTCTTTTGCCCTCTGATTCTAGAACATCAAGGCAGTTTCCTTGATAATTTCTTGAAAGATAATGTCTAGGCTCTTTTTTTGATCAAGGCTTTCAGGTAGTCAAATAATTTTAAAATTATCTCTTCTGGATCTATTTTCCAGGTCATTTGTTTTCCAGTAAGATATTTCACATTGTCTTCTATTTTTTTCATTCTTTTGGTTTTGTTTTATAATTTCTTGATTTCTCATAGAGTCATTAGCTTCCATTTGCTCCATTCTGATTTTTAAGGAATTATTTTCTTCAGTAAGCTTTTGGACTTCCTTTTTCATTTGGCCAATTCTGCTTTTTTAAGACCTTCTCCTCATTGGCTTTTTGGACCTCTTTTGCTGTTTGGTTAATCTATTTTTTAAGATGTTATTTTCTTCGGTATTCTTTTGGATCTCCTTTAGCAAGCTGTTGACTTGTTTTTCATGATTTTCTAGCATCACTGTCATTTCTCTTCCCAGTTTTTCTTCTATTTCTCTTACTTGCTTTTCAAAATCCTTGTTGAGCTCCTCCATGGCCTGGGACCAATTCATTTTTTTCTTGGAGGCTGGGGATGTAGGAACTTTGACTTTGTTGTCTTCTTCTAGTTGTATGTTTTGATCTTCCTTGTTACCAAAGTGAGTTTCTAAAGTCTGTGTTTTTTTCTGCTGTTTCCTCATTTTCCCAGCCAATTATTTGACTTTTTAACTCTTTGTTAAGGTAGAGCTCTGCTTCCAGTGTGGAGGGCATACTGTCCTAAGCTTCAGGGGGTTTGTGCAGCAGAGTATTCAGAGATACTTGTAGGGACCTGTAAATTTTCAATTCTACTAAGGTGGTATGATCTAAGGAGAGATGTTTACTCCCCTCCTGGCCTGTGTTCTGGTCTATGAGTGACCACAAGCAATCTTTTCTGCCCTGGAACTGTGAGGAGGGTTCCCTCTCCACTGCTGCCACAAGTTCTGTTATGACAGTGCTCCTCCTCGTCCTAGACTGCCACCCAGGACTCTGAACCAGATCCAAGTATGGGCAAAGCAACGGAATGCTTCCTCAGTGCTAGCAAAGAGACCCCTGTAAACTCCATCTGATTGTTTGTTCGATCCCCTTACTGTCTATGGGCTGAGATCTCTGGAAGCAGCTGCTACTGCTGCTGGTGCCGCTGCCGCTGCTGCTGCCGCCACAGCCACTACCCCAGAGCTGTGCTAGGGCTGGGGCTGGAATGTGCTCTTCTCTCACCCAGGTCCCACAGACCTTTCCCACTGACCTTCTAAGTTGTCTTTGGCGTTTGTGGGTTGAGAAGTCTGGAAACCGCCACAGCTGCCTGTGATTCAGTCCCCTGAGGCCTGCTTTGGGTTTGCCGGGGCTTGGTCTGTGCTGATGTGCCACACTGGATTGCGCTTCTCTCCCAGCCCTGTGCAACAGACCTTTCCTGTGACCTTCAGGTTGTCTTGGGCTGGAAATGTGTTTCCCTCTCTCTTTTTGTGGGTTCTGGTGCTCTAGGATTTGTCTAGAGCCATTTTCTACAGGTATTTGATTCGGAAGGTTTGGGGGAGAGCTCAAGCGACTCTCTGGTTTTACTCTACTATCTTGGCTCCATCTAGGCATCCCCTGCCTAGGTTTCTTTTTTCTGATCCCTGGGGTTGGTGGGTTTTCAGGGCTTCAACCCACTGAGAGATTGGAGGCTTGGGAAACTGCTAAGGGGTTTATTTTTAGAGCCAGTATCCAAGTCTGCAGCAGCCACATGGGGTTCATAGTGGGCTGTGAATGGGGAGCCTGAAGAATGTGGACCTAGATCTCGTTATATTTTTTTTGTAAGACAATAAACTTGTGATGACATTTAATTTCTCTTCTGTTGTTGTTACTGGTATTATTGCATTGTTGAGAGTCCTTTTTGAACATTTGAGGTGCTAAGGGGAAACTGAGCCTAAGCTGTGTGTTGCGCTGTCGTCTTCCTGCTGTGAGCAAATCAGATCTCCTTTTCACCATCTCTGACAAATGGTCATCTGGTCTGCACTTGAAACACTCTAGTGATGGAGCTTTGTCTTCAGAGGCAGAACGTTTTATTTTCAGAGAACTTTTAATTGTTAGGAAGTTTATTCTTTATATTGATCCTAACTGTGCCTCCAAGGAATTCCTCCTGATTCTGGGCCCTGGAGGCAAGCAAAATAGGTGTTATTCCACACTCATATAATCATCCTCCTCGTCATCATAACTAGCATTTATATAGCAACTACTGTGTGCCAGGCACTGTGCTTTACATATATTTTCTCTTTTGATCTTCACAACAACCCTAGGAGGGAGGTGCTAGTGTTATCTCCATTTTACAGATGAGGAAACGGAGGTAAACAGATGTGAAGTGATTTGCCCAAGGTCTTACAACTAGTGAGTGTCTGAACTCAGGTCTTCCTGACTCTAGGTCCATTTATCTATCCACTGTGCCTGATAACTGCCTCATGACGGGATAATAATCTACATGATATTTTAAATACTTGAAGATAGCCATCATGATAAAAACCAAAGTCTTTCCTTATTTTTAGGCTAAAATTCCCCATTTCTTCAACCAAACCTAGTACTAAGGGTTTTTGGTCTTCTCACCATTCTGTTGGTCAGTCATTTTTCAGTCGTATCTGACTCTTCATGACCCCATTTGTGGTTTTTCTTGGCAAAGAACACTTAAGTGGTTTGCCATTTCTTTCTCCAGCTCCTTTTACAGATGAATAACTGAGGCAAACAGGGTTAAGTGACTTGCACAGGGTCCCACAGCTACTAAGTGTCTGAGGCCAGATTTGAACTTAGGAAGATGAGTCTTCCTGACTCCAGGCCCAGAGCTCTGTGCATTATGGCACCGCCTAGCTGCCCTCACCATTCTGGCCTTACTCTAGTGATAAAACTTATCAGTATCCTTCCTAAAGTGTAGTATGTAGAACAGAAACCAATGTTTTAGGTGTTTCTGGACCCCATGCTCTGTCAATACAGCTTAAGAGGAAATCAGCTTGGCCTGTGATCCCTGCTACTGGGAAGGCAGAGGCTTCTGGATCTCTTGAACTCTGGAGTTCTGAGCCACAGTAGGCTAAGCTATGTGTCCGTGCTAAGTGCAGCACTTATATGGGGAGCCCAAAGGATCCAGGAGCTTCTGGACTGCCAAAGAGGATCCTAGGTCAGAAATGGAACAGGTCAAAACTTCTGTGTTGATCAGCACTGGGATCAGGCCCATGAGTGGACAACTGTACTTCTAGCCTGGGTGAGCTAAGGAGACTGAGTCTTTTTTTTTTTTAAGTGAATCAGTTTTGTTTTGTTTTTTAATTTATCAGTCATGACCATGAGTTGTCAGGACCCTGAGATGTTCATCCCAGACTGATGATTTGAACTCTCTTGAGGGATATTCTTTTATCATCTTATCACTTATGTTCCAATTCCCCACAAACCACTTCTATTCTAGACTTTCCAGTCCTGAATGCCGTTCTACTTAGTAGAAGAAACTGAAGTAAAACAGGAATGGACTTCTGTTGCCTTCCCTCCATTATGTATTATCAGACTTCCTTTCGCTTCACATGTGGTCCTTTTTGATCTTTTTGCTTCCAACAGAACTTTAACACAAGACAAAAAAAGGCCTTTTGTTGACCAGGGTGGCCATTGAAAGCCTCTGCTCATTCCGCTCTACTCCTCCCCACCCCACCCCCCTTTTTACTGTTTTATACTTGTTACTTTTAAATCTAATTTTCATTCCTTGAAATTGATAGCATGTGTTCTTCTTCCATGCTTAAAATCTACTCTCTCACCTAGTCCTATATGTGTTTTTAAAAAAAATTGAAATATTTAATGCTGTATAACTGTACTAGAGAAAGATGGAACCTATTCTCAGTCATTAGCAGTATTTCCAAGCGACTTTGTACTTTCTTTCTTTTTTCTTTAGAGGTTGCAACAAGACTTTAATTTTCTATAAAACCTTTCCTGTTCACCTTTAATATCCTGCTTCCCTATGGTGTTTCTGAAAGGAACAGATAAAGCTGAACCAATCTCCATGACTACTGCCTTTTATGCTCAGTTTTCCTCGTTCACCTTTATCCTTGAACTGAAGAAGTGACATGCATAAAATGTAGGTATAGAGAAGAGACAGGAGAGCATTCTGAGCATTCTGAGCATTCATAGCAGCAGTTTCTTCGTGCCATGTTACAGAGATGTTTTTTGTGCCTTTTTTTTTAATGGGTCATTCTTCTCCCCACCTAGCCTGTTTACTTTGGTAATAAAAATATAAGTTGAGAAATTAGATACATTTTAAACTGAAATGAATTTTTTTTTTTTTTGCTTTTCAGACTTTATGTAGCTTTAACAATGTAAACTCACCTACCCTGTTGCTATAGGGGCAGGGGACAAAAAGGAGTAGAAAATGAGTTATTTTTAAATGGGGATGGATGTGAAAGTGAGGAGATGGAGAAAGAAACAGGATAAAGAAGGACCAGGGGCATTATAGGAAACATGCAAAGAAGTGGAAAGACCAGAGGGTACAGTTTCTTTAATTACTTGTAGAAAAGTATCCTTGCATGTTTGAAGTCGGATTATCAGCAAAAGAATATGAGCTTAGCAGACAGATATGAAGATTTGTGTAATAACAAGTAGATGAACCAAATGGATGTATGAATGAATAATTAATTATACATTTTCCACTTCTATTATTTTATTTGATTCTCACAATAACTCTGTGAGAGGTAGGCAGGGCAGATGTACTCTATACTTTAAAGCAGTGGCATTAAACTCAAATAGAACAGGGGCCACTAAACCATACATAAGGATCCATTCGAGCTGCATATTGACTTAGGAAATCACAATCTAGCATCTATTTTTTTTGGCATTTTAAAATTTTGTTAAATATTTACCAATTGCATTTTAATCTGGTCTGGGTCACATTTGGCAGTGTTGTGGACCACATGCTTATGTTTGGCACCTCAGCTCTGAAGTGCTTAATGACGCATGAAGAATGGAAGCTCAGAGACGTTGCTGTGTCCCACAGCAAAGGGTGGAGGGGGTTAAGACTGAAAATAGAAACCCAGCTTGTCCCGATTCCTGACTTAGCGCTCCTTCTCTTGCGCCACCATTACCACCATGCTCTGTCTCCTCTACTTTGTCTCTTGCCGAATAATTCTATTTGGGAAAAAACACTTTTTAATTCAAAAGCTTAAACTTAAGAATAGTAGAATATTAGTGTTATAAGAGAATTTCTATGATATTTGCTTGTTGACTGCATGAAATGAAAGGGAGATTTTCAGTGTTTGTCTTCCTGTACCCACTTCTACTTTTAATTTTAAATCATTTAGAATATTTACCATATTGCTTAGATCTAGACTTAAAAAGCTTTCATTATTAATCCTTTATTTTGTATTTTCTCATTTCCAAGCATATTATTTGTAATTTGAAATAGTTTACATGGTGAGTAGAAATGAGGATTTGAGAATGACAGTGCCATTGCAAGCCTGGGTGACCGGGAAGATGTAGTGCCCTCAAAAGTTCTAAGAAAGGGGAGCAGAGAGGGAACACAGATTTATTAAGCACCTGCTATGCGCTAGACACTGTGCTAAACACTTTGCAGATATTATCTCATTTGATCCTCACACCCCCCACCCCACCCCCCAGGAGGTAGGCGCTATTATTATCCAGCTATTATAATTTGGAGGACAGAAATGTTTTGGGGGAGAGATAACTTCTCTTTTGGATATGTTGAGTTTGCAATGCTTATGGAACATCCAGTACAAAATGTCCAAAAGGCATTTGGTAATGTGAGACTGAAGCTCAGAGGAAAGACTAAGGCTGGAATGAATGAATTTGTATTTATTAAGTGCTTACTATGTGCAAAGCACTGTGTAATGGGGATAAAAATGTAGAAAGTAAGACAGTTGCTGCTCTCACGGAGCTCACAGGAAGGAAACAGTACAGATGGAAGGTTACAGCTACAAATCAGATAAAAAGATCCCATGGTCTGTAATAATGATGATAATAGCTAATATTTATATGGTGCCTACTATGTGCCAGGCACTATACTAAGCATTTTAGAATTGTTATGTCATTTCAGCCTCAGCAGCCCTAGGAGGGAGGTGCTGTTATTATCCCCATTTTACAGTTGAGGAAACAGAGAAAAACAGGTGACATGACTTGCTCAGGGTCACACTGCTAGTTAATATCTGAGGCTGGATTTGAATTCAGGTCTTCCTGACTTCAGGCCCAGCACTCTGTCAGGTGTACCAACTAGCTGCTCTTTAGGACATAGCAACAAATCAGATAATAATATTTCCTTTTCATGGCATTTCTCCTAATAAAATCGTGGTTGTTTCTGAGGTTGAACCTTTTGACAGTGCCAAAGACTTTGTTGGCAAGAACTTTGCTTTCTGGGTCTTCAGTAGCTGTGGCTGTAGCAGCTGTAGGAGCAGTTGCCAGGCTGCATCTCCACAAGGGTTGCTTCCCAGGATGGCAGCTGTGGAGGCTAAGCTGGATGCATTGCTACTCCTAAGGGTCTTGAGTTCTGGGTTTTGGGCTATCTCCATTAGGGTCTGATAATTATCTTCATAGAGATAATAGTTAAACTCATGAGAGCAAAGAAGATCATGAGGTACAGTAGTATGGAGGGAAAAGGAAAAAGGGTCTGGGGCAGAGCTTTAGGAGATGCTCAGGATTAGGGGCATGATCTGAATGAAAATAATGGAGAATGGGGAGCTGTCAGCTAAGCAAACCAGGAGATGTCAAAAAAAAAAGTTAGAAGAGAGTATCTAGGAGGAAAGAGTGATTGATAGTGTTAGTAGGACTGCAACAGTTTTCATTTAGCTTCATATTGTGAAATTTCTTTTTCCAAGTATTATAGATATTCCAATATGTATTTACCATTTTATTTTGTGGGCATCATGATGTTTTAAATAAAATATTCTAAGAACAGTGACTTTGATTGCAGTCTCTGATGTGTGAATTGATTTACTTTGTTTATTGATACTTCAGGCTTTTTTGTATTGCCTTTCACATTGGTGTAGGGAATTGCTAATGAGTAGACTATTTCTCCCCATGCAAGTCAGCAGATGTTTGGCAACATAAAGGTTTATAGAGCTGGAGGGTTAAGTGACTTATACAGAATCTCGCAGACAGTATGTATCATGGGCATAACTTGAACTCAGGTCTTCCAGTTTCTGAGAATAACTCTGTGCATTAGATCATGCTCCCTCTCACCTTAAATTTTTAGACATAAATGTTTCACTAAAACACCCATAAAATAGTGCTCACCACATACTACTAATTATTTTTGTTTTAGTCCATAACACCTTGTCTATCCTTAAAGAAAGTCACACATATTCTTTCCAGTTCAGAGCATTGGGACACTGGGATTTTGACTAATTACAGCATCATGGCTTTCCTCACTTAACTCATATTAGTATTTTCAGCTGGAATGGCAGAAACCATACTAATCATGGTGGAATAGAGACTAGCTGGGCTGTATGTGTCTCTGTGTTGGCCTGTCACTGGGAGGGATATGGATGGGCAAATGGCTAAATGTCTCCAATGACCTAGCAAATTTATAGATGCAAAATAGACTGAAAGTTTGAGAGTGCTTTAAGATCATCTTCGGATTGGGAAACTGAAACATTAATGAGTTTCAAAATGCTTTGAGATCAAATCCTTCGTCTCCAGATTCTAACTTGCAAAAGTAATTTATTTTTAAAAAGTAAATTTAAAAAGATCTTTTGTTGCTTAGATCTTCTTTGTTGCTAGATTCACAACTGTCAAAAGCTATCATTTTCCATATTGCCTTAAAATTTCCTGATGTCTTTGATCTATGTTTTGTATTTTGGTAAGTCACTTAGCCTCCCTGAGCTGAGGTTTCCACATTTGGAAATGGGGATGATAATACTTGCAGTAGTTATTTCCCAGGGTTCGTGTGAGGATCAGATGAGATATTGTATGTAAAGTGCTTTGGAAACCTTAAAGTACTTGATAAATATCTGTTTTTTGTCTCCTGATTATTTGTCAGTGAGATTGCTCAGACTCTGCCTTACCTTTAGTACTTTCTCCTGAATTATAAAGACAGATAACATAAAAAAATGGAGGTCAAGGGAAGGAAAGGCTAGCAAACATCAGAATTGTTGGTCTCCTGTATATTAACTCCCTGACAGATATTTCTAGCCCTCTCCACCACTGAAACCTACAAATATGGATGAGTAGTTTCCTTTGTCAAACACTGTTTGCAAGGGTATTAACTACCTTAAACTGACAATCCATACTTTCATGAAGACAGTTTTAAGTCAAAAACTTGAAAACAGATTTTAACAATTTGATGCCCCACGAATGGGAAAAGATCTGTTTTAGGCAATAATTGTGCAAAATCTTAGCAAGTAGGTGTTAAGAACGTATAACGGCTCTAATTCTGTCACTGACATTCTGGGGACATATTGGATATAGCTAGCCTCTTTATGAAGTTAATTTCCGCTTTTGAAATCTTTGCTACATGATTTAGAGGGATTTGTGTCTTATGAAATGAGATACTACTGATAAAACCTCCTTAGAGAAAAACACAACAGCACATAATGTTGTACCTCTGGCTTTTTTTTTACTCTAGCAGCATTGAATTTGGGCTGCAGAATTTATTGGGGATTCTCCCAACCTTGAGTATGTTTACTGCTCCACAAAACAGATTAAACAGTGTCCTTGTTCTCTTGCTGCTTAGAGCATTCTAAGACACTAGAAAGTTAGGGATACTGAGCAAGCAGCCATTAAGTCCAACAAAGTTACTTTTAGTTGAGTAAAGTCTCATCACAAATTTATGGCCATGGGTCTATTTGCTGAATGAATCATAATTTAGTGAAAATTATAGAAAATTTCATTCCATCAGTTATGGTTGACCAAATATAATCCACTGTGGTACTTTTCTCTCCATAGTTTTTACATTTTGCATTTTCTTTGTATCCCCAGTGCTTAGTACAGTACCTTAGTATAGTGTCTGGCATGTAGTAAGTGCTTAATCAACAGTTATTTACTAACCACCTATGAGCCAGGCACTGTGCTAGGTGGTGGGGCTACAAGTACAAGGAATGAAATGATCCCTACTCATAATGAGTTTACATTCTAATGAATGCTTATTAATTGACTTCTTTTGTTGATGTCCTTTAAAAAAAAAATCTCTAGAATTGCTACCAGTATCCTTCCCTTCTTCTTCCCAGCGAGCCATCCCTTGTAACAAATATTTTTGAAGAAAAAAGAGGAAGCTGAGGGGGAAAAATCAGCAAAATTGATCTTCAGTGAGTCTGAAGAGAAGTCATTGTGTCAGTTTGAAATAACATTGAATTTAATACTAATTATTGAGCAGTTTATTGAGTAAGCCTATAGAGCCACTTTAGTATAGAAGATGTTAAATGGGCTGAAAAAAAGAACTCACTTTTATTTTGCATTGTGTTAGAGATCTAAATTCATATACTTAGACATAAGGCATTATGGTATTGTTAATTATGAGTGTTCAATTGAACTATTTTATCTTTGTTCCAGTAATGACATTCAAATATTGAATTCTTACCCCTTTCTCCATTGATTAGATGCTGATTGTATTCATGTCAATCCTGCATTTTATTTCTCAAACATAGGGAAATGATAATGTCTTAAATTCCAGGTATGTGGGATGGTGATCTACCAGGAAGATTCATGCTTGGAGATTTGATCAGCATTTCCAGCTGTTAGCTCAAATATTAGTTTTAACCTTCTCCCCACACCAATCCCTTCCTCTCAGACAGTAGTACTAAAATATTTTAAAATATTATGCTAAATTGACTTAACCCTTTTATGAGTTTTTTTTTTCTTTTTGTGAGGCAATTGGAGTTAAGTGCCTTGCCCACGGTCACACAGCTATTAAGTGTCGATGTCTGAGGTCGCATTTGAACTCGGCTCCTCCTGACTCCAAGACCAGAGCTCTATCTACTTCGCCACCTAGTTGCCCCTCTTTTATGAGATTTGACAGAGTTTTATTTAATATACTTGGTTTTGTTTACTAATGTGAGCCGTGGTCATTTGTTTATGTTATAGTCATTTAGTAAATATGCCTGTATGGCCTTGCTTAAAGTAAATACTTAATAAATGTTTGTCAAATTGAATGTAGATACTAGGCCTGGGTACAACCAGTGGAACAGCTTACTAGCTTGGAGAGTCAGAAGATCTGGGTTTGGTTCTGTCTGGGCAGGGTATGTGCTCTGGAACTTTGATGAAGTAAGTCTCTTCATCATCATCCCTTTAAAATAGGGACAATCCCACTTACCTTAACTACCTCACAGTTAAGGAATGGATGAATGTACTTAAAAGTGCTTAATAAACTGTGAAATGCTTTAGAGGAGTGAAGTGTGAGGTGTCATCATTATTCTTTCCATGAAACACAAAGCAGTATAATAAATATGCTCAGCTTTCTTTACTGTTCTAGAAAAATTGTACTAACTAGTTGTTTTACCTTAGCAGGACCCAAACGCCAGAAGACAAAAGGTACGGCTAAAGTTGCTACGGTCATGAGTACCGTGGATGTATTGAAAAAAATTGAGGTAAGCTTCAGCTACTTGTTAAGCAGTCTCAATGTTATGCTCTACTAAAGGAGGGTGGGTACTATATTTCTGAAAGAGCTTACTCAACTCCTCCTGTTGTTCAGCACTATCCTTTGATATCACCTATTTGGCAGAAGAAAACAGTTTGCAGAAAATAATGGCAAATCTCTAGGTAAGCCAGTGCATTAGCTGGAAAGTGGCATAATTTGTCTCATCAGTTTCATGCAGAGTTAGACAATTTTGGAGCTGACAGAGACTTTAAGATATTGTCAGGTGTCTTCTCCACAGTTTTCTCAGCCTTCACCATCTTTTCCTTTCTCATTTTCTCTTTTAATACTTTCTTCTCTACCCCTTTGTGTTTTTCCTCTAGAGATTCAATGACTTTCTAACCAGGAATGATAGAAACAAAATAAAGGAATTAGGAGAAAGGAAAGAAGACTAAGTGTATGAAATTTATGCATTTAAGTTTCTATGTTTAAATAACTCTTATTTCCTTTATTGTAGGTATCCTTTTTCTTTGTAATATTTAGTTTCTACTTTCACTCTTTTTTTTCCCCCTTTGTCCCATATAGCATTTTATTTCTACATATCTTTGTTTAGGTACTCAGTGTACCACTGTGAACTTCCTAGAGGTTGTGAGGATTGATGAAGGAACAATAATCAAATATGCCAAGCTTAAATTTGGTGGGATGTTGGATAAGGTTGCAGACATAGCTTATGGTATCAAGCTGTAGCCGGCTTATATTGATTGAAACTGGTTGGGTTCTGGCCAGCTGTGGAGCTCAGCTATAAGGAGACATGCATTCTGAGGAAGATTGATCTGGAGCTCCAAATGTGGCTCATCTTTAGGACAAAGAGTGGCTCTTCATTCATTCAGGTAGAAGGGCTCCTACCAGCTTTAGTCATATTTGACCTGTGAAACCTGAAAAATCCGTCAAAGTTATCAGTTTTAATAGAATACAATTAGAATTCAAATGACCACATCACTATTTCAGGGGGGAAGTAGTTTGGGTCTTTAATATAAAATGTATGTATATTCAGAGGGAAATAACACATTCCAGTCCCAAATAGCATTCAACAGATACATGAATTTTAATCAGTTCTAGGATCTGTGTTCTACTGAAACTGAAAAAATTTGGCTCAGGGGCACTAAGAATTTTCAGTCTTAATTTCCTAGGTTTTAGAAAATGAATCAGACACAATAGGTACAAGACCACATACCAATTAATATAAAAATATGTATTTCATTCCTTTCCTCCTCCTCTACCACTACTGTATTTGGTAATCCTATGTAACAGTTAGTGGTGCTGCTACTGTATTTGATAATTCTATGTAACAGTTTAGTGGTTAAAATTCCAGCTTGATGAAAATATTGTTACTTGCTCAAAATTAGATGAATTTAGCCCCAAGCTTAACCTGAGATGTGTAATTTTGGGGGGGAGAGGGAGGAGGGCAATGTTGCCTCTTTAAAAAAAAAAACATTATTTCTCTTTTGTTCTGATTTTTCTTTCACAACATGACTAATGTGGAAATATGTTTAACATGATTGCATGTGTATAACCTATATCCGATTGCTTACTGTCTTGAGGAGGGAAGGGAGAGGGAAGGGAAGGAGGAAGAAAAATTTGGAACCCAAAATCTTACTAAAAAATGAATGTTGAAAACTATTTTTACATGTAATTGGGAAAAGTAAAATACTATTTTCAAAAAAATTATTTAGTGTTTTTCCCCAATCACATGTAAAAACAATTACCATTCATTTTTAAAATTTTGAGTTCCGACTTCTGTCCCTTCTTCCCCACCTCTGTCATTGAGAAGGCAAGCAATATGATATGGTTATACATGTATAATAATGCAAAACATATTTCCGTGTTAATCACGTTGTTAAAAAAAAAAAAAAGCACAGACCAAACTTCCCCTTTCCCCCTGAAAAAAAAAATGAAAAAAAAAACCAGTATGCTTCTATCGGTATTCAGACTCCATCAGTTCTTTCTCTAGGGATGGATGACATTTTTCATTATAAGTCCTTTCCAGTTGTCTTGTATCATTGTATTACTGAGAATAGCTAAGCTAAGTCATTCACATTTGATTGTCTTACAGTATTGCTGTTACTGTGTACAATATTATCCTGGTTCTACTTATTTTACTTTGTATTAGTTAATAAAGGTCTTTCCAGGTTTTTCTGAGAGCATCTTGCTCATCATTTCTTATAGCACAATAGAATACAATTTGTTCTGCCATTCCCTAATTGATGGGCACCCCCTCAATTTCCAGTTCTTTGCCACCAGAAAAGAGCTGCTGTAAACATTTGTGTACATATAGCTCCTTTTTCTTTCTTTCTTTTTTTTTATCCCTTTTGGAATACAGATCTAGTAGTGGTAGACAATGTTGCCTCTTAAAGGAAAATGAAAAAATACTATTTGACTTGATGTGGAGTCATAAAGAGCTAAAAATTCAAATCTTGCCTTAAACCTGTAAAACCTGTGTGACTCTGGAAAAATCATTTAACCTCAGGCTCAGTTTCCTATTCTGTAAAAATGGCATGATAATGGCACCTAACAGGGTTGTTATGAAGATCAAATGATCTTCATAACATGTAAACATGTAAAGTACTTTGCAAATTTTAAAGTGCTTTAAATGCTCGTTATTAATAAGAAGAAGAAGAATTCTTCCCTCAAAGGATGTAGTTTGAAATCATCCATATCTGTCTATTTTATTCAACTCTTGTACATGTCCTGCAAAAAAATCCTCTGGGGAGGTTCACTTATTTTGTTGGAGGGCTTTCTCCAGTGATCTTGACATTGTGTAGATATCAATAGATTGTACCATTTGCCTATCAGTTATCTCTACTCTTGCTACAGGACTGGCCTCTGTTTTTTCCCCCTAGTTATACATCTCTGATAATATCTTTTATAGGATTTCTGCAGAATTCTTTATTTGAGATGTGTTGAAGCATCTTAATGCACTTATTGAGTGGAAAGCTACATAAGCATTTCATTTATCATTTAAAGTATGTAGATGTTGGCAGGTACTATTTCACAGATTGAAAAACTAGAGGCAGAGAGAATGAGAAATTTATCTAAGGTCACATAGAAGTCATTGTCAGATTCAGTTGAGGGTCCCTAAAAAATCTTTTCCTTTGTTTTTTAGGTTAGCGTCATTGAATCTTTCCTTATAGGGTGAACATTTCAAAAAGATAGATCTTGACTTGTGCTCTGGTATTCAAGGCCATTCAAATATGTTTCCTGTGTCTGTTTCCGGAAAGTTCTGATCAAACTGGAGAGAGATACAAAAGAGCAATTCTGTAATCCACATATAGAGATGCAATTGAACAGAGATGATGTTCTATAATATGGAAGATCTTTGAGTAATATTTTAGGTAGAATTCTGTTAATTGTGAAGAGTGGTCCTTTTTTTTAGTGGAGCCTTGACTTATGCCTTAATTATATTGCCAGTTGCAAAAGTTGTTGAGCTATCTTTCTGGAAATCTGTAAAATTCTAATAATAATGATGATACTAATAATAATTACAGAGTGTATTGTACATGTTACTTAATTTGATGTTTTAACACATTTGCAGAAATTCAAATACATTATTTATGAACTGACTTCAGTTTTAGTGGCTGTGATGAACAACAGTAATTATAATAGTTTATGTTTGTATGCATGTCTCTGCACACGTTGTCTAATTTGCTCCTCACAACCACCATGAATAATCCTTGGGACAGAGATAATACAACTATTTAAATGTGTCAGAGCTGTGATTTGAACCCAGGTCTTTCAACTCCAAACCTAGCATTCTTTCTTCTACTCCATTGTTGGTGACCTTGGTTTGAACAAATGATGGACACCAACCATAGAAATAAAAATGAGGCTCCCCACTTTCCCATTTACTAAATTGGAGATGTGTCTATATGTAATCAAAGTAAACTTCTGCAGATACAAAGCTGGCATAATGATTTAAGTGAGATGTAGAAATATGGCCAGAGTGAAAATTTAGGTGTTGGCTTCCCCTTTTTCTTTTTGAAAGATCTATCATGTAAACCCTCACCTACCAGCATTGCCTCAAATCTCAATATTGTCATTAACATATTTAAAGAAATTGGCATGATGATAAGGACCAAATCTTTCACCCACATGTTACAATACCAATTCTTTTGAAGAAAACTGGAGAGCTGTTACTACAATTGTATTGTCTTATAAATGAGATTGGAGTGGTTGTGGCCAAGCTGTTACTATAAATTGGTTAATGAATCTAACTTATACCAGGACTTGGAAAAGAAAGGTGATGAAGAAAAATCAGATGAAGAAACTGATGAGAAAGAAGGAGGCAAAGGGAAAAGGAAAGATAATGATGATGATGATGATGATGAAGCAGCTGATGAACAAGAAGAGTATGATGAAGAAGAACAGGAAGAGGTACCATTTTTAAATAATGACATAATATATAATAATATGCCCCTTTATGAATAATAACAAGGTTGGAGATAGCAATAATAATGAATGGGCATATGGTTTTTTAAAAACAATTGGTTAACAGGAACCAGGAACCTGGTTATTACCAGTGATATAAAGAACATTGAAATCAATTGGACCATTATGACACTGAAATTATAGGCTTTAGTGAATATAGGCTCAGGAAGAAGTGCTTGATTGGTAAGCAGCTTTATAATAGGTGGATTGGCAGCTCTCACTCTTCTTGTTTAAGGGAGTAGTTTTTTTTTCAGATACAATCATACGAGTTTCTTAAATCAGAAATTTAGGAATAGGTTAAGTTACGAGAGGAAGTAGCCCATAGATTTGATTAGTTGACACAGGCTTGATAGATTCAGACTCAATTTAGGAGGCCTCATGTGCCTGGTAATACAAAAGTCTTATGACTACTTAGTTTGGGGGATAGATTTATGGGGAGCATTCCTGCCTTTGTCCCCAATTTGAATGAATGTGTCAGAGTCTCTAAGAGATATACTGGGGTCCCTTGCCCCTTCCTTTCATCATAGGATCAAATTCTCAACTGATGCTCAGTACCTTAGAAATGGAACTCACTCGGTGACCATTTAATAGGAATTCCTGCAACCACTAGAAGGTCCTTTATATTTACAATAAAACAAAGACTTTGATGTACTTGAGTGACAATAAAGTGAAATGCATTTTTCTTGAGGGGCATGCTACAGTTTCATTCATTGCCATATATACATGCACACAGCAGGGGTGTGCTGGTAAATGTTTAACGACCAGCTCTGGGGTGGGGGGAATTATTCACAACACACTTTTAATTTTAATCTACATTGTTAACATTTTCTTCATCACTTTCTTAAATCTAGACAGTCAACAAAACAATAAATCAAACTCTGATTTGTAGCATTCGCCAGTAACTGAAGTGTAAATGCTTACACTAAAATTTAACAGTTGTTTCTCCTGAGCTTATATAAGCTGGCTGCAGCACTCCCCCATTATATATAAGTCTATGTCTGATTTTGGGCAAGCATCGGTTTATATTTATCCCACTAATAATGCCTTAATAATCTAGCTATATTGAGTGACAATTTGAATTGACTGAACATAGGTTCTGGCCAACCATTAGTGTTATAGGCCCTCTGGATATTTTTAAAAATTTTCCAACTTGTAGAAATTTTTTGAATTTCAGGTGTGGCAGATACTTAGTTCCAAGTCCATAATCTCTATGGCTACCCCCATCTTCAAGATGACTATAGACGCTACCTAGATTCAAGGGATGAGGGGTGATATTTTGCCCTTTTGCTTACCCATTTTTTTGGACTATGAACAACCAAGATTAGAGCTGCTCAGCTCAGGGAGGTGTTACCCCAGGGTTTGAGTTGGGGTCAGTCAAATCAGCCTTAATGTCCCCTATTTCTTGCTGCTTATGACTACTAAGTGTTTCTTCAGAACACCTTTTAGCTTGGTAAATTGGTAGGTGCCCTAGCTTTTACTGGACAAATATTCTTGCAGTCCTGGCCAAAACCAGTGAGATTTGCTTAAAAATTCCTGTTGGTTTCTGGACATGACTAGTTTTTGGAATTCTGCATTTTTAGAGTTGTTCTCTTATTGAGTCATGGCTCAGCCAATGCTAAAAGGCAAATTAGGAGCTCCCCTGCTGAACACAGTAACAGCAGGATTCCGGGCTTCTTCACTACTGGGGTGAACTATGTATCAGTCCTTAGTGGAGTATCAGTCAGTGTGCATACATAGCTGTATTTCGCATTTTTTTCCTACATCCTCCAGTATAATAGGGGGTGAGGTGCCAATTAGGTGAGGTGGGAGGATGAGAGGAGAAGAAATACTTACAAAGACTTGATGAATTTGAAGCAGTTAAAGTTTCTCTTAACATTCTCTGTTTTGTGACATCTCGTCAATGCATGAGAACAAAAGAGGTGTTTTATTTTGAAGGATAAATGAAGGTAATTAACCAAATGAATAATTTGTAGAAATATTGGCATCCCTCAGAAAAAAACATATCCTTGGGGAGAAATCCTATTTCCAAATTTCTTAATGTGGGAACTGAATCACTCAGGGACTAGATGGTTATCTCGGAGAGTTTATTTTAAGAGCTCGTCTGTATTTTTTCAGTTACTCATTTTCTGTTGCAGGTCTTATGTACTAGAAATTTTGCCAGCAGATTTAGTGAATTAATTCTCTAAGGCTAGTGCTCAGGGACATCTCTTGAGCCTGTTATGTGAATAATATTCTCTTTCATCCCTGAAAACTTGCAAGTCCCAAGCCTAACTAAACCTAAAAGAAATTGAGCAGTGGGCTTCATTGTACTGTATTTGAGTTCTGCCCTTCTAGTAAGCTGTTGTTATGGTCAGCTACATCTGTATGCTTCTAATGCAAAAAAGAACCTCTTATGATTGACTAACTGGAGGACTGTGGTTTTCAGATGCACATTTACAGTGCCTAAGGGCACTTTGGCCTCTTGGTGCTAGGAGTTACTCTGAGGTTGTTTAATTGTTTGAGTAGAAGAGTGCTTCATGAGTAATGCCAGGCTAGATGAATCAAAAAGTGAAATTAAAATTGTCCAGAAAAATATTAACAATCTCAGATATGCAGATGATACCACTGATGGCAGAAAGTGAAGAAGAATTAAGAAGCCTCTTGAAACGGGTGAAAGAAATCAGTGTAAATGCTGGCTTTTGAAGCTTAACATCAAAAAAACTAAGATCCTGGCAATTGGTACCATCACTTCCTGGCTAATAGAGGGAAAAGAAATGGAAACAGTGTCAAATTTTATGTTCTTGGGCTCAAAGATCACTGCAGCCATGAAATTAAAAGACACTTGGTCCTTGGAAGGAAAGCTATAGCAAATCTGAACAAGAGACTTCACCCTGCTGATACATGTCTGTATAATCAAAGCTATGGTTTTTCCAGTAGCAATGTATGGCTGTGAGAGTTGAATTATAACAAAAGCTGAGGCTTCAGGGGTCAACGCTTTTGAATTGTCATGCTGGAGAAGACTTTTGAGAGTCTTTGCTTGGACAGCAAAGATGTCAAATCAGTCAATACTTAAAGAAATTAGGCAAAAGGAAAGGGGGACAGCAGAGGATGAGATGGATAGATAGTATCAAGGAGACAACAAACTTAAACTTGGACAAACTGCAAAAGATAGTGGAGGATAGAAAGGCCTGATTCTGTGGTCTATGAGGTCAAGAAAAGCTGGATACAACAACAACAACAAAATGCAATGATTCACCTTAGAACCGAGCTTTAAGATCTCCTCTAATTAACAATATTTATGTTGACAGAATCATTGTATCTTAGGACTGGAAAGGATTTTAAAAGATATTTAGACTAAGGTCAGGTTCCCTCCCTCCTTACTTCCTTTTATAGATGAGAGGTTGACTCTTATCTATGGAGCAATGGGAATTGGAGGTCTTTATTTGGAAGAGAAGGAAAAAAAACTGTGAGTGGAGTCAATGAAGCCTTTTTTAAAGCAAACAAAAAAATTGTGAGGTCTTTCCCCATCCTACTATTTTTTTGTTTTAGGGCTGATACTATTTCTGATTTGGTAATTTGGAATTTTTTTTCCCACTTAAGTAGAAGAACAGATTAAGAGAGTAACTTAATCTTCTAATTATGGTTTTTTTCCCCACTGGGGAATTAATAATCAATTTATTAATTAGGCTAGCTGATAATCAATAAATTGATGGTCAGTGGTCTGTCTCAGTAACCAAAGATGTCTAATTATGTTTCAATGTTGCTATTTTCCCATTATTTAGGAAAATGATTACATCAATTCTTACTTTGACAACGGAGATGATTTTGGTGCAGAAAGTGATGACAACATGGACGAAGCAACATATTAGTGATAATTATTCAGATTATTTTTGTTTATTATATGGCCTCTGAATACTTAAGCAAACTTATTACCTCTTTTGTTTCTGATGAGAAATGAGTAAGTATTGTATTCTTGTTCACTATCCTGTGAGCATTTATTACTTAAAAATTCCAAAGTCGCTTTGAGTTTACAGATTTGTTACAGTTTACATGTTTGTTTGCAGGGTTTTCCTGTAAATGCCTTTGCCTCAACCATATTCAAATGAATTTTGCAATTACTATTTTGATTTAAATGTGCCTAAAACATACAAATTAATACTTGAACCAAGCTGCTCTTGTTTTTAACTGCTGATCTTTTGAAGATTTTATTAGTCTTCATAATGGATTTCTTTATCCTGGAAACTGATCTTACATTGCACATGGAGCACTTTGAAAACAAAGAAACTTGAAAGTAGTTGGTATTTTTTGACCTTTCTGCATTTAGACTGATGACTTTGTACCCTTCAGGACATCTTCCGAGTTAGTTTTAAAGTTAGAGTGAATTTTGTACGAAGAAGCAAGTGAAAGATTGAATTTTTAAAATTCCCAACCTCAGTCAGTAGAAGGTGGCTTTCAGATGAAATGAAAGAACCCTGAATGACATAAAGATACCAGGGAACTGCTTTCTGCATGATACTGCTGGAGATGTTGGGGTCTAATAGTCATTTTATAATTCTCATCCATGAACACTTGGATTTGGGAAGCGGGGAGATCAGGTTATTTTAAAAAAGAATATTTAGTATTATAATATGTAGGAATATGAGAGGGTAACTCCATAAGCTTTATTCATATATAATAATGTACCCCAGTGTGGATGGGTAAAGCCCCATGCAAGTGTTTATTCTTTGAGGTAGAGTAAGGTCTCTTGAGTACTGTGTAGAGTATAGAAGCTATAGAATTAATTCTGTTTGTTTACATAATGATATTGAATAAAGCTCAGGATATCTTGAAAATAAAACTTAACTTTTTTTAGTAGAATAGCAAAAGCTACCCCTTCTGCCTTTTTTTTTAAACCAAGTTTTATGGAAATTTCTTTGAAACCTCCAGAATCTGAAGATGTTATTGTCCTCTGAGGACAGTAATATCCTGTTTAGTGATGGTTTTCACACCTTCAGAATAATCTGTGAAAACTATCATTGGACAGATAAAAAAGGGGTTTTAAAAAGGCTGTCTCTCTGACCAGATTCGGTAACACCTCAAGTCTATTTTTAAAAGTCTGTTGTAGAAATCTTCTCCACTCACAACTATACTCATTCTTGGGAATACTAAGTCGGAGTCCAACTATAGCTTTTGAAAATTGAGGCCTTCATTCCCAAAGACTATGGTCTTTCTCTTTAAAAATAGAGACAAAAAAACCTGGGTCTTCTCTCCTCCTCTGCCCCCATCCACCACTCCCCATCCCTGTCATTATTACGCAAGAACACTGACTAGTCTAGGAGTCTGAAGACCTGAGTTCCAGTTCTACCTGAACTATTTTTGATCCACTCAGATGTACTGGGTAGTTCAGTTAAATTTTTTTCTGCGTTGGTATGTGCATTCATAAAATAGGAAAAAATTCCTAAGAATCAATCAATCAATTAACAAACATGTATTAAGTGCCTGCTTTGTACCAGGTGCTGATCACACTAAGACAAAATTTTCCTGCCCTCAAAAAGCTCACATTCTATATGCAAGGTTCCACTCAAGTCATAGGATCATAGAGCTGGAAAGGAATTTGAAGGCCATGCATCTAGTTCACTCCCCTCATTTTACAGATAAGGAAATTCAGTCCCAGGGAACTGAGTGACTTTGCCCAAGGTCCCCATGAGTTGTAAGCAAAGGAGATGGGATTTGAATTGAAGTCCTTTGACCCTAGAACTCTCATTCCACTGCACAAAGTATCTTTTAGAGATCTTTTTTTAAATCACAGTTTTATAACCTCTACTAATAAAAGTAGAATCCTGTAGGAAATAAATCTTTTTCTTTTTCTGTGTTTTAAAGGTGAAATGATGTCTTTGAAAAAAATGGGATATTTTCTTCCTTGCAAATACAATGTGTTTTGATTCTAAGATTTTCCCTTTTTTCTGATTGAGAAAATTTAGAGACAAGTCTCCCTGCATTTTTCTGAGGACTTAGAAATCACTTCCTCAGGAAGTAGAATGCTAGTTACCCCTGGGTAGTATCTTTTGATGTGGAAATGATGACCATTGTTAATAAAAAAATGTGATTATCAGCTAATTCCTTCAAGTTTAAAGGATTTTATGGAAATGGAAAATAATTATTTCAAATTCAAATCACCCTTTTTTTTTCTGTGTGGAAAGTCTTTCTGATAGCTGTGACTCTCTGCTTTTGAAATTGGACCATTCCTGTAAAGCCATTAAACCTTGTTTTTAAGGCCTGAGTTAAAACTATGTGATGATTGAAGAAACTGGGGATGTTTAACCTAGAGAAAAGTGAGCCTTGGAAGGGCTGTCCCTCTAAGAGAGATTAGACTTGTTCTTGGCCCCAGGTGGCAGAGGAGCAGTAAGTAATTAGAAGATCTTACTAATGGTTTGCACTATCCAAAAAAAAAAATTGACGGTCTCCAAAGAACAGATTGTTCCAACTAGAGGTCCTCTAGAAGAGACTGGATGACCACTTGCATGGTCTGTTGTAAAGGGGAGATTTGTTCAGTTCTCGGTTGGGTTAGACAGTTTCTGAGGTCCCTTCCAACTCTGAGATTCTGTGATTTCTAATAGAAAGGGATAGAGACTTAAGTTGTGATTTCATTAGTGTAAGGAATTGCTGGGCGAAGAAATTCCTAGTTTTAGTTGCCTAGAGCACTGAGAGGTTTAAGTGATGTGTCCTGGGTCACAATGACATTATTATATGTCCTGCTCTGTACACTTAGTAGTGAGTAGATGGTTGTCGTTAATTCGTTTTTCAGTCATGTCCAACTCTTCTTAACTCCATTTGGGGTTTTCATGGCAGCGATAGTGAAGTGGTTTGCCATTTCCTTCTCCAGTTCATTTTTACAGATGAGGAGACTGATGCCAACAGGGTTAGGTGATTTGCTCAGGGTCACACAGCTAGGAAGTGTCTGAGGCTGGATTTGAATTTGGGAAGATGAGTCTTCCTGACTTTAGGCCTGGCATGCTATCTGCTTTGCCACCTAGCTGGCTTATAGTGAGTAGAATATACAATTAAATCTTCTTCCTAGATGGATAAGATATGTAGACCAACAAATATTTTTTTTGTTGTTGTTGCTCCAAGATTCTTTGTAGTAAAATATTGTTTAATGTCTAGAAAACTATTATGTATGTAATTAAAAAAATTAGTTGCTATATTGAAGCCCTTCAGGTACCTACTGGCCTGGCACAAGTAAGCCTTTGAATTGGATATCACTTTCCTAACTCTCTTTCTTCCTGCTTTAACCCTTTAGATGATCAAGTTAACTTTATGATCAAGGAATTACTTAGGAATAACTTCAATATATTACTCTTCTGCCTTTCCCCAGTGAAAAAAAATTTTTTTTTAAATTTGGACCAGCAAATTCACTTGTATAGGGAACCTCCCTATGAAGAAACCCTCCATAATATGCAGATGAGCAACCATTCTGCAATTGATAGCACATATTGAGAGATGGGAAGTGAAGCCTGTTCTTCCTCATTCTTGAGATTGGGTCTGCCAACTATTCTGTGTTGCCACTTTTCTTATTAACTCCTCATGTAGGTTACTAACATAAGAAAAGGAGGCAGCAAAGCATTTTCAGCTACGTGGGTGCTTTATTATTACTGCTTTTGGTTTTCTAGTTTGAGTAAAATAACTTTGTTTAAGAGAATATAAAATCATTTCTAATTGAAAGATTATAAAATTGGTTTAATGATAGTCTTCATTTGGAAAAAAACTTTAAAAGGTTAAATTTACTCTTGCTATAAATGCTCATTTTTACAAATTGAGGAAATTCTTGCAATTTTTTTGCCTAAAAATTAAATTTTCTTAGAAGCAAAATGACTGAATGCTTTATCCACACTGAAATGGTTACTGTATTTTTGGAAGGAAAAAAATAAATGTACTCAGTGTAATAGAATGGTTCTTACGGATTTAGATCTTTATAGAGCAGAACCAGTATTTATTAATAACAGCTCCTGTTTTTATAGTGATTTAAGGTTTATAAGTCACCTTCATTATATCTCATTTGATGATCCTCACAATAACCCTGTGAGGTAGGTGCTATTATCTCCCTTTTACATATGAGGAAACCAGATCTTAGAAAGATTAAGTGAAGTGCCCAGGTTGGATGACTAATATAAGTGTCTGAGGCAGGATTTGAACCCCAACTTTCTAATTCTCTAGCCCCTTCTCTCTAATAATTATTCATATGGTATTTAAGGCTTTGAACAGGACCTTTACATGCAGTGACTTATTTGATCCTCAATATATCTTTGTGAGGTCAGCAGGGCAAGGATTATTTTCATTTTGCAGGATAGAGCTTTAGCGCTCAGAGAGGTTAAATCATTTCCCCAAGGCCACATGGCTAATAACTGGTGGAACAGCCAGTCTCCTGACTCATCCTATGTGCTTTCTTATGTTTTGTTGTGTGTGTGTGTGTGTGTTTTTTCAATAATTTTCTAGTCCTCTCATCAAAACCTGTTTTGAGTAGGACTTTTGCCACTGTACTAATCCGTTAATATACGTTGTAAAGAGATGCAAAAATTGAACTTTAAAAAAAAAAGAATGAATTAAAGATGAAATAAACTATTTAAAAATAATTTGTAAAAATGTTATTTAAAGTCAAATGAAATCAACAAGCATTTATTCAGTATCCATGATGTGTTGGGAATACAAAAAAGGGCAAAAAAAACAGTCTCTGTTTTCTAGGAGCTCAAGATCAAATGGGGAGAGACAACATGCAGACAGCAATGTATAAACAAACTATACAGGATAGATTGGAGACAAGCTGAGAGGGAAAGCATTAGGAATAAGGGTGATATAAAAGGTTTGCAGAGGGTGGAATTTTATCTGAGACTTGAAGGAAGTAGGAGGCAGAAGTGAGGAAGGAGAGAATTCAGGCATGGGGAACAGCCATTGAAAATGTGTGGAGTCAGAAGATGGAGCATCATTGGCAAGGAGGCCAGTGTCACTGACTGTAGAGTCCAGAGGGCTGAGTAAGGTATAAGAAGACTGGAAAAGTAGGAAGGTGACAGATTATGAAGGGCTTTGAAAAGCCGGAAAATAGCAAAGTCACAAAAATGATTCATATCATTTCCTAGTGAGAACAATAGGATTCATTATTTTTGAAAATCTTAAGTTATTTTTTTTTTCAGGACCTAAGTTTTAATGGCTTTATAACTGGAGAAGATACCTCACACTGAAGTGTAAGATCAAAAGGAAAGGACTAAATCATGGTCTTCATTTTTCAATACCATCCATTAATTATTCAAAGATTTTTATTGACATCTAACTAGTCAGTTTCCACTTTTCCTTTAGAAGGCTTGAGCAAGGGTTTTAGCGGGTAAGACTGGTCTTTGGGCGTCAGGTCTCATGGCCAGAGGGGGTGGCAGAGAAGGGATTTGAGAAGGGAGCAGTTGAAAGTAAATGATGACAAGATGCCAGGATAGGTTCTGGCTTGCTAGTGGTGAATGGTCTTTATTTGCTTCCATTCTGACCAGAGGATTCAGATAGGGTAGATATTAGGAGCAGGATTTTAGATTTGAGAGAGTTATATGATTGATTGGCTAAGCCACCCTTTGCATCCAACTAGCTGCTGCAACTTGCCTCAAGTCAGAAGATAAGAGCCCTACTTTGTTTTTCTGGGAGCAAGGAGAAAAGGGTGGGGAGGAATAAGCAAAGAGTTTGTACTGCTGTTGCTCTGGAGATGGGGAAGGGGGAAAACCAAGGGTGTGCAGGAGGGGGACAGGTGTGTGATTACTACCTGTCTTGGGAACAGAGTCTGTAGACACAGGTAGCAGCTACAACGCAGAACATCTACGTTGTCCTCCTTAAACCTATTTTCTTTCTGCGTACCAATAGATTGTCATATATACCCCCACTTTGAAGACCACTGATGTAGGGGATACTTTGGTGAAGGGCATGTCTGGGTAGCAATTTATATATATTAAATTTTGAAAGGAAGATTTAATAATTCCTTTTAGATATACTAATGAATGTATGTTGTGTTGTATATGATAGTCTCTTAAAATACAAGAAATGTCCTTCAAGATATAAAATATATAAGAATACAAAAATGGCACATTTATATTACTATAATTTTTATAATTGTGTATTTTATAATTTTACATATTATATATTTATAATCTTATAATTAATTTTTTATTGTAAATATTAAATAAGAAACTTACCAAAGTGAATTCTGGTCTTCAGAATCAATTATCAGTCACACCAATTCTTATTAGAAAGGCAGAAGAAAAAAAAATGTAAGAGAGATAGATATTCTTGCCAGGGAGAAGTGAAGAAATCTAATGTGCTTTGAATGATTACTATCCAAAAAATTTTAAATAAAATTTTTAATTCTTTTTACAAGTGTGGTTTTTTTTTAAGCTTTTTCCCCCCTTATCTCTGCACCAAGTCCCTACCCCATCATTTTCACTGGAGTCAGTATCTGTCAGTGTTGAAGCCCATAGTGAAAAGGAACTGGAGAACAAATGAGACAGGAAAGAGAATAAAGATATTAATGATGCAAGGAAAAGGACTGTCTATCCAAAGAACAGGATCGGGATCTAATTGTCTAGAACAGGGCTTCTAAACTTTTTTTTTTTTTTGGTCATGAACCTCTGTGACAGTCTGATGAAGTCTATGAACCCCTTTTCAAAATATTTTTAAGTGTATGAAATAAAATTCAGGGGATTACAAAGGAAACCAATTATGATGAACTATAGTGATCAAAATGTTAAAAGAAAAAAAAAACAAGTTCACAAGTCTAACCTGGACCCCAGGTTAAGAACCTTTGCCATATAGTAGACTGACTTAGATTCCTGACAAAATTCTAGAATTTTTATGAAAAAGATAATTAATTCAAGAAAAGGAATTGGAGATCACAGAGAACCTGGGCTTCAAGAACAAATTATTCCAGATATTCCATATCCTTTTTTTTTTTTTTTTTACAATTATCAGGCTGGTAAACCAGGGGAATGGCTATGGGTGACATAGTTTGCCTAGATTTTAGGAAAGTATTTGACAGTCTCCCATTCTCTGTGGGTCTAGTCATGTCCAGTTGGGGAGGTTTGCACCTGGCTAAATAACTGGACTCATATAGTTAATACTATTGTGAGATTGTAGATCAGAAGATCATGGGGCTAGGAATAGAAGGCAATTCAGTAGCCATCTAGTCCTACCTCTTATTTTGTAGATAATCAAATTGAAGCCCAGAGGGGTTGTGATTTAGCCAACAACACATAAGTAGTAAATGGCAGAGATGATCCAGGACCTCCTAAATATAGAACAATGCCCTCGAAGTCTTTATAGCAAGTTTAATATTTTTTTTTCTGGCCATATGTTTCCTCATTGTTAAATAAGGCAAACAGTGTTTCACCAGCATACAGTACTTGTTTACATACTTATTTATAGAGGATAAAGACTATGTTAGCAAACATTTATTAAACAGCTACTTTGTACTAGGCACTGAACTAAAGTGCTGGGGGAGATACATAGAAAGCCAAAAAGAGTCCCTAGGGCCCTTGAAAAGCTCACATTCTGATGGGGGAAGACCATACATTAAAAACAAGCTGAAAAGGGGGTGGGGCATAATGAAGTCCTACAGCTAGGTGGGAAATGAAAAGATGATGGCCCTGTACACCCTCTGTAAATGGAGGATCTGAGAGGAGCTTTCCCATGTCCACCCTCCACCCTCTCCCCCGAGCAGGGAGTAAAATTAAATGTTACAGTCCACTGAATTTGGAGTAGTGAAACTAATTCTAAATCTATGAACTTATTAATCAATTCAGCAGGCATTTATTTTAAGTGCCTACTATGTAGCAGATACTCTGCTAAGTCACTGGGTATACAAAGACAAACCTGGAACGTTCTCTGTCTTCAAGAGCTTACATCACACAGTGGTTAGTATGTTTCTAATTACTGGTACTAGAATTATTACTCAAACTCAAACATTGACTCACCTTTAAAAGTTATGTAAAATAAGTCATGACTTAGCATTAATGAAAAATTCATGGTTTTATTTTAAAATAATTTTAAATCAGATATTGTCATTTATGTATGACTAATACAAATCTTAAATGTAGTGATATCCAAAAATCTCAAAACTTCTCATAATTTTTCAGATGGGAAAATTGAAGATCATGTTAATGGTAAGATAGCCTCATGTTATGCAGCTTTATTTTTTAAATAACATTTTAAAATCTATTCTTAATTAAGAGACTTATGCTTTTCTGATTAGTCAAAGAAAAAATTTTCTAGATTGAATTAGCACCTCAAACAATAACAGAATTGTCTTTATGACACTTCTGATTTTTTTTTGTTTGTTTTTTGGTATATAAGAAGCAACTATCAAGTTTGGGGTACCATACTGAGAAGAATATATTTTGATTGAACAAGACAGAGCAGTGATTTTTGGACATTCAAGTTATCTCAAAAGATATCACTAAAATTCTCAAAAATATTTTAATCCACCTACTCCCTCCAACTCCAGAAGCAGTTTACATGTAAATATGTCCCAAACAACATTCTTTAGCAGGAAGGAAGATATCATAAAATCAAATTTGAAAAGAGTTATAGCAATTTCCAAAAAGTTGGGAATGTCTCATGATTTATCTGTATGGTGCTACATGTAAGTGGAAGCATAATTCTTTTAGTTCTAAAGTATTCAAAGAAAAAAATAAAAAAATTTCTGATATTATTAACCTACCACCACCACCCCACCATAAAAAGGTGGGGGGGGGGGGGAATGGAGAGAAATCCAGTAGCTACCAATCCATACATCTACTTTCCCATGTTTATAAAAATGTTTGAGAAGTATCTAGACATATCAAGGACTTACTTGTAAGGACATTTGAATGGAACAGGAAAGATTTTGCCAACCATGTTATACAGTAGACCACATCTTTGCTGTTATATAATTGAGTGAGAATTGGAGTTGGTGTAAGATAGAAGTGTCTCTCAAGGCATTTTATAAGATTCCTTGAAAGATATGAAGCAACCTTGTGATCATTAATATTGTGAGGCATAAAACAGGGATGTATATTCACCCATCAGCTCTTCACCATTGTCAGGGGTCAGCTCATGCGCCAAGCTGAACAGGCACTCCCTAGTGGTGGTATGGCCCTCCGGATGAGTGCAGAAGAAATTGTTGATTGCATCAAGCCCAGGAACACTACAGAGGCTCTGAAATAAGATTCATAATCACTGAGTTTGGTATGAACTCCCACTGAAGAAAAACTGAGTAAATGATGAATGTTTACTGTACACTTCTAGTTTATCCATGTCCACCAAAAACAAAGGCACATTTTTTAAAAAACCAACATTCTTCAGGTTTTTATATATTGCTACAAATCAGGGGACACTATAGTCTCTAGAATTGAAATTGAAGATTGGTCAAAGGGCAGTGCAGAAGCATACAGTGTGAGCAGACTGTATTACAAAAAAGTGATTGCAAAAATTATGTTCCCACTGTATGTTAAACACTGTTAGGTGGAGCTTGTTCTATTGGAAGGAGCTGTGAGAAAGAAGTCATCAAAGAAATGTACGAGCAAAAAATGGGCTAATCATGCACTGAGAGGTCAACAGAAATCAATGAAGCCCCCCCCAGGATGTTGGGTAGTCCCTACAAAGGGTATAGGCAAGTCATACAGGACAGGTGGGCATGGATAGATACGCTCTGTATCATTGGAGGGAATACATAAACTCAGAATCACTGGTGTATTGGAGTTGGGAGAAAAAAAAACGCCAAAGGCATTTTGTTTACCAAAATTATTTTGGCATTGACTATGTATGACTACATAGGGCTTAAAAATATATTTTTTGACATCATATGACACTGCTGGTCAAAAAGTGATGAAATATGAAGACATTGAGCAACTTCATCTTGCCCAAAGTATCATCATACTAAAGTCAGTATCTCAGTGGAACTTAAAAGGCTGTGTGATACTAATTATTTAATCAGAGGTCGAGTTCATGTTCTGGCCTTTGCTACTTAATGCTTGCACAATGTTGGCAAGTCACTTTTTCTTTGGTTTAATGTAAAGTAAGTCAAAATGACCTCCTAACAAATCCTTTCCAAGTGAAAATTTAGCAGTCAGTTGTCTCCCTGCAGCAGTGCACCCAGAGAAGAATTATAGCTATCCAGGTTCTATATGCTCGTTTCTGGTTCAATTTATTTCCTACAAACGATACAATGTTTATGTTTAATAACTCACTTTAAACAAAATATATCTGAATTGGTTTGCTTCTCAAACTCTTGCTTGAATCTAACAAAAATGGTTTATCAATTCAAGTATATAACTTAGAACTACTGTTTGAATATGGAGAGTAGAGAGTTTGGTTTTCTTCAATTAAATTCACCAGCTTTCATTTTAGATTGGATAATAAAATAAAAACTTTATTATGTTTTACACTTAGACATCTGAAGATATGAAAAGTTTAAGTGGCAAAAATTTTAAAGCCACCATTTTAAAGACATGCTAACACATAGTTCTATAATTATTACATCTTGCATTTATATAAAAAATATTTTATAAGAGATTTACAGCATTAGTGTGCATAAAAATACTTAAATAAAGCATTCAGGTATTTCTGTTTATGATCTAACAGTGCAATATGCACATACTTGGAAGAAAAATACTGATTTCCTGAGCAAGTGTTCTAAGTCAAAACATAAAGCATGATTCTTAGCATAGTGCACCATTTAAATACATTTTCTTGAACTCTTGGCACTCTTTAACATTTATTTGTACTGTATTCTTTTTTCATTATATTTGCAAAATTCTCATTATATTTGCTTTATCTTATTTCCCAGTTAAATTTCTTTCCAATTCCCAATTACAAAGGTTCCAACTTTCAGAAGTATCAGTAAAATGACTAAATCATTGTTTAGTGAGTCATTTAAATAACTCCACAGTCTGCCTTATCAAGCAGATTCTAAAAACAAGTTTCCTAGAGAAATTAAATATTCAAAATAAATTTATCTTATTCATATGGAAGGCAGAGACTTTGTAATTTACTAATACATTATCTAAGAAAATACATGTTTTTTAAAAAAAATGAGGCCCATGTCTTACCTTGGAGGTGTTAAAATTGCAATAACATCTTTGAACACACAAAATATTTTTATTTATAACCAAACATTTCCAAGGGAAACAAGATTATTTTTCCAATTATATCTTTGCCAGTTTGACACATGCTAATATAAAGTATACCAGTTAAATCTAAACACTTATCAGGATAAGACTCCAATAAACATTTAACCTTAAAGCCCATTTCCAAAGTCTACAATTAGAAAAAAAAATGTCCTCAAGAAAATTACATAAAGCAACTTTCATATAGCACTGTCATGGTGCTCATCAGCACATTAACAAACTGAAATTTTATTTTTATAATGATTATTAACTACTAAAATTGTACTTCTTTGCTAAGTTTAACCATATTCTCTCTTGGATGTTGCATTTAAAGATTAGAATTTCTGATTCCAGAACCATATAACAGGTAAATAAAGGGAACTGCTCAGTCCAGCAATCCAGAGGATATATTTTACATTCACGTTTATTACCAAAAGTGACATTCTATAGGGCAAAAGTGGTTCCTATATCTAGGCAGGTTTTAAAATAAAAGCAATATACTTTTATTAACCTATTTACTTTATTTTACTTTTTAGACCACTGTTATAATTTCAAAGTAGCACCAGTAGAAGGCAGTCATTGATATCCTTTAGCTCACCAATCTGAATTACACTATAAAGTCTTCACATAATTGAGTTTTACTATTTGTAACTTTTACTCCCCTCAAAACTTACAATTTTTCAGTAGGCTTACTAAAAAGCATTGTAATATAAGCTAAAGTTAACACTAATGATTAGAAAAAGACAGCATTCCTCTCTGCAATACAGCAAAGAAAATTAAGTTTTTTTTGAGAAAGGATGTTCACACATAATTAGGTGTCTTCATGAATGCTGCTCATTTCTCAGGCTGTTTTTATATGAATGAGTAGATGGATGTATTTACTAGTAACACTTTCTGGTAAATATCTAATATATGAAAGAGCTCAGTGTTGTTTTCTTTTCATCCTTATGATGCTTTGCTTCTAAAAGAACAGGACTCTCTTATAGGTCTAGGTTACTCATCTGCCACACTATTCACTGGATAGGGCTTAGATACAAAATGATTGTTTCTCAAGCTCAAACATCAGACACTAGGAAATAATGCCAGTAAAATAAGGCAGTATCATATACCTAAAACACACAAAAAATTTTAATTACACATTTAAGACAAGTCAGATTCCATTAAGCCTATCTTCTATGGCAGCACCACTTTTGTTTTTTTTATAAACAGAATGAGTCAGTAGGCAAATGCTTGTTTAGCCAGATTTACTATGAACTTAAGGCATGACAGGTACCCTGACCTGATCACCCTCAGAAGAGAGAGATATTTTCACACAGCCCTAGCAAAAGATCCCTTGCTAATTCATCTCCTTTAGTCTTCATAATATACTGTAATTTAGAAAGAAAACAATTCTGTGTCACTCACTTTCTACTTTAGATGATCACCCCCATGGAAGACAGCAAGGGTAAGGGATCAAGAAAGGAGCTGTACCTATTTTGCCTACCAATGCAAATGACCCTGTTTATAATTTTTTCTTAATAAACCATTTTTGGCAATTCACATTAGATGAAAAAGACAACAGACACATCTGTGTTGCCCATTAGATTGTGCTTGATTAACTGAAAGCTAAGATCAGTTACAGTAACTACACATACATCACAGGCATTAATTCTATTGAAAGGGAAGTCGAGGACAACGAAGTATAAGTTTGATTCTAAAAAGTATATCAACTCTCATAGTAACATTAACATTTAATTAAGGCGTTCAATTTAATTAAGGCATGTTGTTGCATGTACAGAACTGCAACGGTTCATCATAGGGTATTAAGAATTTTTCCCAAATAATGCATGTGTATAGCACATTTCTTCAAAGAACTAAAAAAGTATAGAAGTCCAAGTATACTTATTTTACTGCAGACAAAACAAAACATAGGCATAATAGCTAAAAGACATGTCCAAAAAATTGAGAAACAGATTAAACACTTCATATCCTTTGATTCACTTCTATATTCTAATTATTCAGTGATGCCACTTTTCTATATAATTCCCAGAGGTTATAATATGAATTTGAAAGTCCTAGCTCCTCTTGCCAAAATTATACCTTCCTTTCTGATTTTGTTACTTTTGATTTGACTTTTTGTTTTGTGCCATATTATATGTGATATAAAAATCAATCAACAGATTGAAATGGGTAGCATCATGTACACAATGTGCTATCACAAATACTTTTAGAATCAAACAATTGTTTCTCAACCAAACATTTTGAGCTAAGAGATAATGTTTATCTGGTAGTAATAAATGGATTTTCTTCAGGTGCATACATCTAGTGCTACCATTCATATTGCTTAATAACTTTAACATCAATGCCTTAAACAAAAAAAAATTACTTAAAAAAATAAACTTCAAGGCTATGTTTAAATAAATGGGTGCAAAACTTTCTACAGAAAACTTTCTATGTGTACTATTCACTTCTGCAGTGCCACAACAGAAACTTTGACTTAAACCATTCAAAACATAGAACAGGTAGTAAGCCTAAGGTTCATACAGAATTGACTTGCAAATGGCTCAAAACAAAAAAGTATCTGGAAGAAATAAAAGCATTTTCAATAAACCAAAATACTGCCCATGAGTGGTAAATAAAGAATATAAATGATTCTCTGCATTCCAGATACATTTATAGTTATAAATATTATAATCTAAAACTGAGTGTTATGTTATATGCTGTGTAGAAGGTGACTGAGAATTCTGTTTATGAAGTTTATAATCATCTTGGTGTCCCACATTTGGTCCTTTTGTTGGAATTATTCCATTCTCTATTTCTCTCTGTTGTGATGGAACGGTGACTCCTGAATGCAGCTGTGAGGAGTCCACTGTGGAATGATGACTAACATCTACTTTAACTAAAACTTCATAATACAGTAAGTAAAATACTGGCGTTATTATGCCTACTATCAACATGATCACCACAGCCGTCCACCAGCCTATTCCCCAGTCTGCTCCGTAATAGGGATCCTTACGTCTAATGCTTTTATTCTCAGGTTCAAAACACAGTTGTTCTTGTTTTGCTAAGGCGGAAACCACTTCATTGAGGTTCTCTCTCTTTGTGTCTGTACATTTTACTATTTGTTCTATGTCTTTGTCCACTTCTTTTAAGAAATTCCCAGCAGTCTCGTTCGAAACCAGAAGATCTGAATTAGGAAATATCTCTTGTAGTTCTGGAGTACACTGGGCAGCTGAAGGACGTGAAGTCTGTCGTCCTTTGGGAGAGTAATGTGTTTCAGTCAATACACTAAACCTTTTTACTGGAATTTTAACAGACCTAAGTGCAAAAAAGTCTTGATCACTGATGAGATTATTAACTCTCTTGATATCTGCTACCTGTTAAAAAAGAATTGTTAAAGCAAGAGTCAGTGGAATTCAAAATCAAAAAAGAGGAAAAAGTTTCAAACAGTGACCTTCATTATTTCTCAAACTTTCTACTGAAAACAAAGAGAAGTCAAAGTTGTTCCTCTAATTTCTTACAGCATTTTGCCTCACCATCTTTGTATTTCTCCCAGAGCCTTGTACATGTCCTTTCCCTGATCCATTTGGATCGTAAGCTCCTTGAGAGCAGCATTTGTCCTATTTTGTTCATGTCTTCCCATCAACAAGGTACAGTGCTTTAAAAATTAGAGTCACTTAATAAACATTTGCTAAATGAACTAAATGTCAGTCTTATACGAAAACCTCTTCATTCTGGGGCCTAGGCTTTGTGGTCCATATATCTCAAGTGAAAGTCTGGTATCGTGGAAAGAGCACTGGCTTTGGTGTACAGAAAGGCATGGACCAAGCTAATGCTGCTAGCTGTGAGACCATATGGAAGTCACTGAACTTGTCTGAAAGTTTCCTCATCTGTAAAATAGAAATGATGCTTCTATTATCTACCCCATGTGACTGGTGTAAGGGAAACATTTTCTAAGCCCAAAGCACTAGTTTGGCCACATGGGCCTTTCCCTAACTGAACAAACCGGGACCTCCTCCTCAGTGACAAGCTTTAACAAGCCCCCTTTCATCAGATCAATTCCTCTTGCACACTTTAATTACCCACCAGACTCAGTAACTCACTAGCTCCTCCTCAGTATCTCTGGCACCTTTCAACTTGAACCTGAAACTCACTGCAGACTCTCTCTGTGGACTCTTTGCCTTCTTTTCCAGACTTGGATCACCTACAGAATTCACTATCTCTCCTGTTATACCCTAAGCTAATGGAGAAGTTTGTCACTTACAAGACCGTTAAAATATTACCATATCATGCTAACTTTTTCAACCAACCATTTAACACCAAAAAGAATTTTGGGTTAATATAAAAAAGTAGTTACTGGTTACTTTTTTTGATTGTGCACTCCATCAAAAATTTTTTTCCTAACATTCACCCCCCAATATGTATCTATTTACTCATACTACTACTTACACAACAATTAAAATTTTAAAAGGATGAGATAATATTCGATCTTTGAGGCAACAGGAGCCACTTGAGTTTAATGAGTAGGGGAGTGCTATGGTTTTAGGAAAGTCACTTGGCAGCTCTGAGGGTGGATTAGAGGGAAGAGACTTAAGGCAGCAAAGCTAATTAGTATGCCACAGTAATAGTCCAGGAGAAAGGTGATAGGTTTTGAATTAGGGTGGTGTCTGTGAGAGAAGGGAGAAAAGGGACAAAAGGCAAAATATGTTGTGGATGAAGAAATGGCAAGATTTCACATGGTGTTAAGGAGTGTAAGAAGCTGAAGATGACACCCAGGTTGCAATCCAGGGTAACTAGAAAGATGACGAGGCCTTCAACAGTAATAGGACATTTGATAAGGGGTGTGTTTTTGGGGAAAATTTATGTAAAGTGGTCTGCAGACTGAAACTCCCAAAGAATGAGCATTCTTGACCATTTTGTGTGATATACTGTCCCATTCAAAAAGGAAGGCCTCCAACTTCACAGGAGTGCTCTGCTAGGGCAGGGCTAAATATTCTGGGCAAGGGGGAGCTCACAAAGACCTGTACAATTACTGGTGTTGGTACCCAGGCGGTAGTTCAGGTATAACTATACTGAGGTACCAAGACTTATCTCAGCAGCACTGAGACTGGGAACTTGCAAAAACAGGAAGAAGAGAGTGGAATGGGTGAGTAGGGAGTATTACTGGGGTGGGGTGGGATAAGAGAAGATGTGATTATGCTACAGACAAGCCCCACAACTTGTGGGGAAGGTGATGTGCTACCCATCTTTGCATTCTCCTAATAGTTATTCATAATTCCTAGAGATCAGATTAGAGATCACTGATCTTTCTAATAATAGATAAAAATCAACTTTTCTACCCTAAGATTATTTTCTGCTAAGTCAATCAAATAACCAACAAGCATTTAGCAAGCATATCCTTTGTACCAGAAACAGTGCTAGGGATGTATGGAGAGTATAGTACAGAGGATGAACTAATAATCTTACTTACAAGGAACTTGCATCCAAATGGGAGATTATATATAAAGTACCTACAGCATAAAGTTAATAACTAAAAGTAAATGAAAAGTAGTTAAAATATAAGTTAGTTTGGGATAGATGACATTAGCAGTTGTGGTGGATCAGGAAAGCCTTCATGCAGAATATGGTGATGAGCCCATCTTAAAGACAGGGATTCTATAAGGTGGCTGTAGGGAGGGAGTGTATTCCAGGTCCATGGGATGGCCAGTACAAAGGCACAGAGATGAGAGATAAGAGTGTTGTACATGACGAACAGAGGGAAGACTAGTTTGGCTGGATCACAGGGTTCAAATATTCAATGAGGTTGAAAAGAAAGACTGGTGCAACATTCTGAGTTTTATCCTAGAGGCAATAGGAATCCTCTAGAGTGGATTAAGTAGGAGACTCACGTGGTCAGATCTGTGTTTCCAGAAGCATCATTTTGTAAAGTGTGTAGGATGGGTTGGAGAAGGGAGCCTAATTCAGAAGCCACTAAAATAGGCTAGGGAAGAGGTGATAAGCAACTAAACCAGGGGAGGGGCTATATGAATCATGAGAAGGGTTCAGACGTAAGAGACTGGAGGCAAAAATAGCAAGATCTGACAAAATGACTAGATATGTGGGGTGAGGGAGAGTGAGCAGTCCAGGATAATGAACCTGGAAGACTGGAAGGATGGTGGTGCCTTCAAAAGAAATAGGGAAGTCTGAAAGATGGGAGGCTGTCAGGGAAAGATAATCAGTTCTGTTTGGACATACTGAGCTTGAGATGTCTTTGAGATATCCAATTTGAAATTCTAATAGCCAATTTAGTGATCCAGGAATAAAGCTCAGGAGAGAAAATGGACAGGAGTCATCTGCATAAGGATGATAATTAAGCCAACTGGAGCTGATGAGGTTATTAAGAAAAAGTATAGAGGGAGAAGCCTTGGACAACTGGAGACATTGGTAGAGGTCATGACTGGATAAAGAGCCAGCAAAGTAGACTGAAAACAATCAGACACTTAGCAAAACCAGGATAAAATAATATCATAAAAGCCTTAAGAGGAGAAAATATTTAGGGGGAGAGAGTGGATCAGTAATGTCAACTACAGCTGATGAATCAAAAAGATGAGGACTGAGAAGAGGCCAACAGATTTGACAATTACTAGATCAGTGCTAACTTTTTAGAAAGCAATTCTGATTCAGTGATGAGGTCAGCAGCCAAACTACAAAAGGTTAAGGAGTGAAAGGATGGTTAAGTGGAGGAATGGAATAGAGAAAGTTGTTCAAGGAATTTGGCTGAGAAAGGGAGGAGAGAGATAGGAAGATGGTTTAAGGAGAAAGTAAGGTCTAGGGAAGTTTTTAAAAGGATGAGTAAGACTTGAGCACATTTGAAGGTAGTAGTGAAGGAACCAGTAGATGGGGAGAGGTTGAAGATTCTGGAGAGGGGATAATTAAGGATGCCACCTGCTGGAGAAGATGGGAGGGGACAGGATCAAGTGTATATTAAAAGGGATTGGACTAGGAAAGAAAAAGGGCTACCTTGTGTGGGAAAGGAGAAAATGAGAAATGAGATCAAGAGGATTTAAGAAAGGCACAAGGGAAAAGAGGAAACTCATATAAAATGGCCTCCATGCATACCGACACATAAAACTCTCTCAGGCTAGACAAATCATGTAGACTACATGTGACAAAAGGAGAGAGGCTCAACTTCTCTAAAGATGGTTTCATGTCATATTATGCCATCCCAATGGATGATAGTATCATTTCTCTGATATCTTCATACAAGAACCAGGTGATACTGTAGTCAATCCTCTCCATTTGAATACTGAATCAGTTCATACATTACTATGTTTACCGAGATAGATCTCCCACATTCATCCTTAATTCTATACTTTAGGTACTAGTTACTTCTCATCTGAAATGTTTCAAATGTCAATGTTGGACTCCCTAACTTCAACACACCTCTCATCTATATTTCATTCTATACCTCTTGTTAAAGTCCTATGATTTCCTGATGAATTTAATTTTTCACCTTTTCCAAAAAGCCCTTCATCAGTTTCAATTATATAATGGTCATTAATGACCACCAATCAAATTATAACCAATAGCTTTTAAAAGCAAAAACAACATAAAAGGTTCAAAGTAAGAACAGATTACTTTAATAACTGCAAATTTCATATTACTGTAGATTTTTATTGTTTAAATGTTTCTGTCGTGCTATTTCCATGTGCTTTTGTTACGATTATAAATGTGGCTTAAGAAACAGATTCATATAATTCTTCCTACAGTTACTGAAAAAACTGCTTTTGATAATGATAGACTATATTCTACCTTGCTCATATGATTATTATCTTGAAAAAGTGTAACTCCTAGGCAGACATGCTTATAAAATTATAGATCTAGAAGGGACCACAGAGGTCATTTAGTCCAATTCCTAAAAATAGTAGTTTTGAAGGAATGTTACTCATTCAAAAAATGATTTATTTATCGAGTTCCTATTCTATGCACAGCATCAAGTTAATTGCTCGAGGAAATACCTAACTTTTAAAGCCTGGGTCTGGCTTCATCTGAGTGGGAGCTCACTTTCTTTGTCAAAATGTACGTTAGGATCACATACATTCATATCTTAGGATGCACTTGTTTTTTTGTGTTTATAGCTGAACTTTGTAATATATTATCTTTGTAATGATACTTTGTTTAGGCTTTACATGGTAAAATTTAGAATGTAGAATCATAATGGTCATTATCTACATCACCACCATCAAAAAGACAGTAAAATTATACACACTGTTCCAAGCACTTGGGAGAGATAATCAGAGACATTTTCTATTCGTTATCTAAGATAGACACATTTACAGATATAAAAAGGGTTTTAGTATTCTAACAGGCACATATTTAGCCATCAATACTGAAATTTTAAATAAAGTCTATAATCTTTATAAGTCTATATATGGAAGCTTTCTGAGAATTTTACATATATATGTATGTGTGTATATACATATACACACACACATACGCACATATGTATGTTTTTTTTTCACTACAAAGAGAAGATGGGAAATACAGGAGAAAGGAGGAACAAGGTAAATGGAATTTCACTTTGCATTGTATATAATTTTTTTTTTGGACAATCAAAGAAAAAGGACTTACTGAACAACAATACTGAAGGGCTATTGCATTTAAAGTATCGCCTTCCTGTATATCTTTTGTTAGTAATACGATATCATCCAGTCTATCTCTTGATGTGCTTCTTCTGACTTTCTCTCTTCCTCTTGGTCGAAGTTCATACACTTCGGCATCCTCTTCAAAGATATCGGTGTCTGTATTATTTCCAAATGAATATATTTGGCTGCTCACCACAGACTGAGTTATTGGAAATTGAAAATTGCGAGTCTGATTCCTCCCTGCCATAACCTCAAACTCTACAGAAGAAAAGAGAAACCTTGTGAAAAAAAAAAATGGTTTGAGTCAAAACTTAAAGCAAAAACCTATCAGTTTTTCTACTTGCAGCTTATTTTCAAAGCAGTTAAAAATATCTTTATTATGTATATTATATATGTGTGTATATATATGAAATCTACATATAGACATAGATTTTCTAAGTCTTAAAAATAAATTTGGAGAATAAGAACTCTTCCCCAGTCCAATCATCCATCAACTGTAGTGTGCTTGGGGGAAAAATGTTTAAACAAGGACAAATCCCTAAGGAATAATTTTAAAGAACCTTCCCCTGAGAGGCTGGGAGGAGTTTGCCTTAGGTATGAGATAATTAGGTGTCTGTGTTGGCACTATATCTAAAGAAATGAAGTGCTGATGGTGATAAAACAGTTCCAGCAGTGTGAAGTATTTTAAATATATACTCTATGCCTGTGGCCTAGACTTCTGGTACTACCATACCCAAGTTCCTTAGTGTGTGAAAAGCATCTTTCAAATGTTTAAATACTCAATAAGAGGATATTCTTCTCACAATAGATCTTAATGTACAATAATAGCCTTATTATGAATCAGAACATTATTCTATTTGTCACTGTATTTTTAAGGGCTCTTACCTTCACCTCTTCAACTTGTAGGATAAAGTCTAATCAAATATGTTGTTTTTTTTTTTACACTAGGCCAACTAGTGTACTTCTTCTACACCAGTATTCTAGTGGCTCAAAATCAACAACATTGTATGTATGTCAAATATCATTGACTGATACCTGATCTCAGACAAAAACTAATGTGACTTTTACTTCCAGAATGTCAGCTAATAATAATAAAACAACTCTCTAAATTTGGGTTATACACATTGGAAAAAAAGAAAGTCCTACCAGGTATTAACATTCTGTATCGCAATTTAAGTTCTTTATTAAATGTTTCATGTGAGGAATATCATTCTTTACTCAGCTACTCCCTTCAAAAGAAAATTAATAGTTTTATAACTGAATTGAAAAAAACCTTAAGATAAAATTTTGGTTTGGTCAGTGTTCTTATTATTTACTAAAAAATAACCATGAATCATACAGTATGAGTCACACAGTATATAAGATACTACTAAAAATTAAAGTAGATAAAATGCTCAAAGTACAGCTAAACAAACAGCATACACACATCTCTATGCTGTTTTTTTTTTTTTGAGGTTTGCCGAAGATTTCAACTGAGGCGAACAATGTATATAATTAGTTTCCTAATGTATTTGAGAATGGATATTTACTTCTGAAAGTCTAAGGTTAGCTGAATTTACATTTATTTGACCCAAAGATATAAATTTTCCTTAAAATGGAAACTTATTTAGTTAAGTGTTATTAAAACTGGCCCAGTATTTTCCTGGCTCTGTAGAACACTCCCATTTCTGTAGTATATCTAAGTATAGAAGTTTATAAAGAAAAATTGCCCAAGTAATCTGAAAATCATTCCTTGATCAAACTTTCATGAGCACCTAGCTGAATTACTAGGATGAACTAATAATACACTGTTTTGTTAAATTCAAGTACTGTTTATGTGCTATATGGTGAAATCCTTATCACAATAACTAACTAACTAACTAACAACCTCACTATCCTATAGTTACCATTGTAAACAGAGATAAAACCGTATCAAATTACCTGGAGTTGACAGTGTATCTAGTTGAAAATGAAATTCTGGAATCTGGCCTTTGTAGATTATTTACTGAGCCAACTATTTAAAACAAATGTCTGCAGCATGGTAACAAGTCATCTGGTCAAAAAACAGAATTTAAAAAAAAAAAAGAAAGAAAAACCCCATCTCTTTTCTTTACAAAATCTCCACTGCCCACAGAGCATTTTTTTGATCTTTTAGGAAAACCCTACACTCCATAGAGATTTTGTAGATGGGCTACAGGTGGCTGCACCTGGTGGCGTTAGGAAGCCACCTACTCACTTAACAGTGGCGTATTGTCAGAATTAATTTCCAAAATACCCTGGCACTTCGCAAGAACTGTGGGTGCAACCCTCCGACCCAGCTTAACAAGGGTCCAATCAAAGGGGAGCCAGGGCACAAGCCCCAAGGTACCAGGGCTGTAACACCAGACTTGTTCCCCGGGGGGTGTGGGGGGTGTCATCTCGGGGGTCATCTCGTGCTCGTCCCCCTCCTGCCCATTCCCTCTTTATTTTGTTATCTCCTGTTCACCTGCTGGGACTTAGTCTGGGGTATGAGCTCATCCACTCCAAAGGGCTTGCGGTCTCATCGATGTGGACGGTCCCTCCAACGAGGCAGATCGCAATCCATCCACACCTGCCCGTCAGTGTCTAAGAACTGCTCACGATTTCTAAACGTCACACGGGTTGGCTTGAACAGGTGGCGAGATGAGAAATAGGGTAAATAATTTATTTCATGCCCACAAAATGCAGCCACCCTCATTCCCGGGGAGCCAGAGTTGGGGGATGCAGGGATCTGCTAGCCGCCCCTGCCCCAAGGACACGCCCGTACACCTGTAGCCAGGACCATGGAGGGGGTCCCCTGGGGACCGCAGCTCCTCTTCCTCTTCGGAAGCTGCAGAGGGAGCTCGGCTCGGGGCAGGGAGGGGGACTTCTCTCTCTTCCCGCCCCCACCGCCATCTTTACCTTCCCCTCCAGCATGGGGGAGGGCGGCTGCTGAGCTCGTTGCGGATCCCATCAAGTTCATGGCCAAGGCTCCCCAAGACCGTCTCCTCCTCCTCGTCCTTCCTCCCCCTCCGCCTCCGACCCCCCCCCGGCGGCGACCTTCCCCCTTTCCGCACGGACCAGCCCAGCTGCCTCCGTCGCCGCCACGTCCGCAAACCTGCTGTACGTCATTACGTCGAACCCGCGGAGGTGGGAAGGGGGCGGGGGGGGAAAGGGAGGGGGTGGAGAGGGCGGGAGGAGTGAGCCGGGGGTGGGGGCAGGGGATAAGAGAGATAGGGGTGGGAGAAGCGCAGGGGGCCTCTGGTGCGCACGCGCGATGTTGGCGTCTGGAACCTCCCTCCTTACAGCGCGCGGAAACGAAACTCCCCAGACCTAGAGATTTGTTCCTTAGCCTGGGAGCACCTGGGGTGGCGGGGCCGGGTTTGGAGCACGCGCGCAGTGCAGGGAAGAGGATGGTGCTTCTGCCTGCCCAGCGGGGTGAATGCGCGCGTGCGGGGGCTGGAATTGCCTCCTTCTGATATTAACATGCAGGCAGCCTGGGACTTGTCCAGTCAAACTTTAGCCACCTGCGCGAGGCAAACCAACCCACGGGTTACTAGCCCCCAGGATTATTGTTAGGGAAAGTGAGCCACCAAGAGTCCACACAGGGAAATGTGGACAACTGGCCTAGGCAGGATTCGCTATTAGGTCAGGGACAGAAAATAGATAACAGCAGTCCTGTTGCTTGGTGTCATGTTCCAATGCTTGGACATAGCCCAGGTGTGCAGAACTTGACATATGACAGTTTACTGGAATTTTGTAAGCAAGTCATTGCTCCATTAAAAAAAAAAAAGTATAGTTGCTGAGACTTTACATTAGGTTTTCTAAAGTATATAATCAACTGAGTACATTAATTCCAAAACTGTCCCATGTCTCCCTAATAATACCTCCAATAATATCTAACATTTACATAGCACTTACCATGTACTAGGCACTAGGCTAAGTGCTTTTAAAATCATTATCTCATTTGATTCTCACAACAACCCTAGGAAGTAGGTGCTATTATTAGCCCCATTTACAGCTGAGGAAACTGTGGCAAACCCAGGTTAAGTGACTTGCCCAAGGTTATAAAGCTAGTAAATGTCCGAAGTCATATTTGAAGTCAGGTCTTCCTAACTCTAAGCTCCATACCTTCTGACCTTCCCTTTGTTCTCTTCTGTGCATTTTAAGTGTTTTTATTGAATTTTTTCTTTTCTCTTCTGTCTTTTTCTGCACTGCTATCACTACTCCCTCCCCATCACTCTATGCCCTCCTTTTAATCAAATAAGAAGTCAAGCAAAACAAATCTACACATGGGGCATGGGTCCCATTCTGCATCTATAATTCATGAATAACTAGCTAGCATTTATACAGGTTTTAAATTTGCAAAGTGTTTCAAAATATTATCCCATTTAATTCTCACAATAACCCTGGGAAATAGGTTCAAGCTATAATTATCTCCATTTTACAGTTGAGGAAACTGAGGTAGACAGAGGTTAAGTGCCTTGCCAAGCTTGTAAATGTCTGGCTGGACTTGAACTCAATTCTTCCTGACTTCTTCATGTCCTTCCAATAATTGTGATTTTCCATTTTTTGTTCTTTGCCCATCTGATGAATATGAGATAAAACCGCGAGTTGTTTTAATTTGTATTTCTCTCATTACTACTGATTTGGACCGTTTTTTATGTATTTCCTGAGAACTGTGTGTTAATATGCTTTATCCAGTTATCTGTTGGGAAATAATCAACAGGTTTTTAATCAAGCACTACCATTTGCTAGGCATTTTGCTAGGCACTGGAAGTAGAAGAATGAGTGAAACAATCTCTATCTCTACTCAAATGCTTATATATTTCAATCAGGTGGTTCCTTATATATCCTGGGTATCACACTTTTATCAGAGAAACAACTGCAAAAAATTTTGTTCCAGTTAACTTTTGCTAATTTTAACTGCATTGATTTTGTTCGTGCAAAAACTTGTCAATTTTATATTTTTTAAAAAAAAAGGTAATCACAATTGACCATTATCTCTTTTGATCCTCTCTACTCATATTTGGAAAGAAGGAAACAAGCATTTATTAAGCATCTACTATGTGCAAGCCATTGTGTTAAACTCTTTATATATATAATCTCATTTAATCCTCACAACAACCATGGGGGATAGGTTTGAGCTATAATTATCCCTGTTTTACAGTTGAGGAAGCCAAGCAGACAGAAGTTAAGTGACTTCTCCAGCCAGTAAGCATCCAAGGCTAGATTTGAACTCACCTATTCCTGACTCCAGCACTCTATTCACTGTGCCACCCAGGCAGTAAAGAATTCTTTCCCTAACTAGAGATGTAACAGGTACCACCTTCCTTTTTCCTCTAATTTGTTTCTGATGTCACCTTTTATATTTAGGGCATGTGTAGATTTGGAGCTTATTGTGGAAATGGTTTGAAATGTTAGGATAACTTTGCTTTCCAATTTTCTCAGTAGTTTTTGTGAAATTATTGGGGTTTTGAATACTGTGCTTATATGTCAATTTTCTGGATCACGTATACCTAATCTGTTCCACTGATCAGCATTTCTATTTTTTAACCAGTACTAGATAGTTTTTGATGACTATAGGTTTATAATGTGGTTTGAGATCAAGAACTACTAGGCCCTTTTCCTTTCCATTTATTTCCTTTGAGATTCTTGACTTTTATTCTTCCAGATGAGTTTTGCTATTATCTTTCTAGTTCTATAAAGTAACTCTTTGGTAGTTTTATGAAGCACTGATTGAGTAAATTCATTTAGGTAATATTGTTATTTTTATTAAATTGGCATGCTCCAATCATGAACAATACTCTTTATCCAAATAACTGTCTTTATTTCTATAAAAAGTGTTTTGTAGTTTCATTCAAATAATTCCTATGTATTTCTGGGTAGGTGGATTTTGGAATGTTTTTTTCTTATTTTGTTATTATTTTGAATGTAATTTCTCTTCCTGTTGGGTTTGTTGATAATATGTAGAAAGGTTAATGGCTTGTGTGGATTAATCCCACTAATTTGCTAATGGTGAACTTTACATTTTTTAGTTGAATCTCTAAGGTTCTCTAAGTAGACTATCATATCATATGCAAAAAGTTATAATTTTGTTTTCTGTTTGCCCATGCTTATTTCTTCTAGTTCTTTTTCTCTTTTAATACTATAGCTAACATTTCTAGATCTATTTAAAATATAGTAGTGATAATGGACATCCTTGCTTTATACCTGTTCTTATTGGAAGGACCTCCAATGTTTCTCCATTTTAGATAATACTGGCTCTTAGTTTTATATTAATATTATGTAACACTGAGGAAAGTTCCATATTCCTATGTTTTTTAATGTTTTAAAAATATGAGGCTGTGGTATTTTTCAAAAGTATTTTCTTCTATTGACATTCAGGTGGCTTTTGTTATTTTTGTTATTAAGATAGTCTATTACATTTATATTTTTGTTAGTATTGAACCAGCCCTTCATTCTTGATATAAATTCAACTTCGTCATACTGTATAATCTTTTTACTATGTTTCTATAGTCTCTTCTTGAATAATGTATTTAACATTTTTACTGATGCTCAATAGGAATATTAGTCTACAGTTTTCTTTCCTTGCTTTGTCCCCAAGTCTAGTAATGGACTTGCTTTGTGATCAGGTGACTTTTTGAGCCATTTCATCAAATTTGCCATATACTTATGGCAAAGTGTTTGATCTCTGAAAAGTCCAGTGGAGAGATGGGTGGTTTTTGGCCAAATCTTCTGTCTTCCCAAGATAAATATGAACATGATGCTTTGAGAATTATATTCTTTAAGTCATCCAGATGATTTAAAAAAATTTCAATTGACTAAAGACTTTCAAAGTTATTTTGGCATCATTTTAGCTTCTTTTTAGGGGGCTTGTTATTTCTAAAAGCAAATGGTGCAGGAAAAGTTGGGACAATTAGATCCACATTGTAATATTTTTCTGTAAGTGGACGTGAGCTATGCCCCATTAGGTTAAAAAAGGAATGCTAGAGCAGCAGTTTAAAAAAAATAGTCCTGCTCGAGCTGTGTTCTTGCCCTTATGACACCCTGTCTGTAACCATTTATCACAGAGACATTTTCTCATCAATAGACAAAGGGTATATTCCCAACTTGATGTGTAGGGCTTTAGCTGTAGAACTCTCATGAATGCTAATGGGGATACAACCTTCATTCTGCATATAGGTTACTTCCCTTATTTTAATGTCAGTGAGCAGCAGGGCCCCTGTTAGAGTCTAAGTGATAGAATTTGAAGCATTGCCACAGGAATGCAACTGTTTTCTTTTATATGAAACTTTCTTCATAACGTGTGTATATTATTAAATCATTATAACTCATATTTAAAGAAGCTACAGTTATTGAGCTTTCATTAGGTCTCCAGTATACTGTTACATTTGGTTATTGGAATATACAAAGAACTCAGTTATCCATGAATTTTGGCCAAGTTCCAGAAATTGGACCAGTAGGAACAAGTGCTTTCTCTTACAAAAAAAAGAGGGTATCCTCAGATCTCAGAAAAACAGGATTTTAGTTTTTTGAGGTCCAGTCTGAAACATTATATTTATACATTGAAATTTCTACAGAAATGAAAATGTGAATTCTATGAAAACATTTTATTGTTCCTGATATTTTTAAAGGCACTATACATGGAAGGATTTGTAATTTCTGGCAATGTTCTTAAATGTTCTTTATTTTATAAAGGTTTAAGAGTTGAAAAAGAATAAGAATTCTGTTCTTAATAATGGCACAAAACCCACAATTCACAGTCTAATTTGGAAAATAGTTTTTAAAAAATATTATCACTGAAAATGGTTCAATTTGTGTTTAAAATGTGCATTGTCCTCACAATTGTCGGTGCTGTCTCTTAAACATTCCCAAATCTGCCAACTCTCCTTCTTTTCTCCCTTCTTTCCTTCCTTCCTTTCTTCCTTTCTTCCTTCCTTCCTTCCTTCCTTCAATCTGAAACACTTATTAGCATAAATGCTTAAGGACTTAAAGGAGCTAGTCCCTGCCCTCAAGGAGTTTTTATTCCTCTGGGGAGAGAAGGGGTAGGTGGCTATAACACATACACAAATAAGTACAGAACAAGAAAAACTGAGTATGAAGAAAGCATTTATCATAGGCCAACAATTATAATTATACACTATAATAATAGCTTACATTTATATAATGGGGTTTTATGATTTATAAAGTACCTTTTCCATCCCAACAACTCATGAGGTATGCAGTGCTGTGGTGGTAAAAGTTGAGACTTGGAGTCTAGACAGAACCAGACTAGGATCCTGCTTTTGTATGACTGTGTGACACAGGGTACTCTGCAAAGGGAAACTGGCAGAATTGTAATAGATAATATTTAGGATATACTTTATTTTGTGAGAACTTCATATCATTTTTCCAACACTCCTGTGAGGTATGGAATCCTTTTACAGATGAGGAAACTGAGAATTAGACATTAAGTGAACTTGACCAAGGCCCTGTAAATAGTGATAGAAAAAGGCAAGATTCCCATAGACAGAGACCAGACTAGAGAAATTGTCCAGAGAGGGTTGCAGGGGAGGGGGACCACAGCAAGAGAAGATTCCACTTACTAGGGACACAAAGTTCTCTGTATGTAGTTCTTCTCCTATCTGCATGTCTTTGCGTCGGCTCCCTTTGGAAGGATAAATGCAAGGAGGCAGCCATTCAGGCAGGCAGGCAGGCAGCAAATATTTGTTAAGTACTTTCTACATGCCAGGCACTTTGCTAAGCATGGAGGATACAAATACACGCAGAAAGAAAGACAGGGCTTGCCTTCATGGAGCTCACATTCTTATGGATGAAGACAACAATTAAAAAGGAGCTGGAAAAGGGGAGGCGGGGAAAGGTACTGACAGGGAGGGAGGGAGACAGATGGTGGTAAAATCCAGAAAATCTGAAGGACAGCTGTGAGGGGGATGAAGCATGGCTGTCCTAGGTCCTTACCTAAAATGCTACCCTGACACAATCAAGAGAAATTAAAGGGTAAAAAAGCATCTGAGTCATGGTGACTCAGCAGAGTCCAAGGCAACTCCTATGGAGATATAACCAGCCAATTGTTTTCTCAGGTGTGCCTGCCCTGTCTCCTCACCTGCCTGACCTCCTAAAGACACTGGGAGGGGGTTCTCAGGTTCCCAGTGGCTTCTGGCTCCATGCACATGTCTTAGGCCTGAATCATCTTAAAACAAGGAGCCAGCAAGAAAGGGTATAGCTCAGGTCTTTAGCAGTCATGATTCTATCAGTCATCTCAAATGAGTTTACTCAATTAGCTGGCAGAATGGCCAATATTCCATCTCCACAACAAAGGGAGGGAAGTGAATTTTCTCAACTTTTCTCCAAGACCAAGTTTTGTGCAACATTTCTTCTTTTCCTTATTCTTCTCCTCCTATCTTTCTCTTCCTTTTTCTTTTTCTTCTACTCTCTCTGTTCCTCCTTTTCCTTTTCCTCCTCTTCCTCCAATTGTATATCATCTTCCTCATTTTGCTTACTTCACTCTGTATCAGTTCATATATGTCTCATAATTTGCTGTTTCCCAATTAATTGGTCACCTCTACTTTGTTTCCAGTGCTTTGCTATCACAGAAAATGCTGCTATAAATATTTTGGTTTGTATAAACCTTTCTTTTTTTTATTGACCTCTTTAGGGTATATACCTAGTAGTAGCATCTCTAGGGGGAAGGGAGCTTATCTTAATATCTTACTTAGGGGCCAGCCGCGCGTGCCTCGGATTGGGCTGTCAGTGTTGGCGGCCGCTCGCCCCGGGAGAGGCTGGTGGAGGCGCGGACGGCTCCCGGGCCGCGACGTGCTTCTTGCTGCCGCCGAGGCACCATGGACAACGAGGGTTTGATCAAGTACTTTATTTCCCAAATGAAAGAAGACTCTGATGTAGCTTCTGCTGTAGCTGCCATCCGAACCTTACTTGAGTTCTTAAAGAGAGACAAAGGGGAGACGATTCAGGGTTTGAGAGCGTGGATTCTTTAGTGGCCGTCTCCTCAGGTGGAGAACTCTTCCTGCGATTCATCAGTCTCACCTTCCTGGAGTACTCAGATTACTTAAAATGTAAGACGATCATGACTGAGTGAGGAGAGCTCTTTCTCAGGAGGATCTCACTTTCCAGAAGTAAAATTGCCGACCTGTGCCATACTTTCATCAAAGATGGAGCTAGGATGTTGACTCACGCCTACTCACGAATGGTGCTGAGTCCTGGAAAAAGCAGCCGCGGCCAAGAAACGCTTCAGCGTGTACATCACCGAGTCCCAGTCTGACTTATCCGGGAAGAAAATGGTAAAAGCTCTCAGCACTCTGAATGTGCCAGTCACTGTGATTTTAGATGCTGCTGTTGGCTACATCATGGAGAAAGTGGATCTCGTGATAATGGATGCAGAAGGAGTTGTTGAAAATGGCGGCATTATTAACAAGATTGGCACCAACCAGGCAGCCGTGTGTGCCAAGGCCCAGAACAAGCCCTTCTACGTAGTGGCAGAAAGTTTTAAGTTTGTCCGACTCTTTCCTCTGAATCAGCAAGATGTGCCAGATAAGTTTAAGTACAAAGCAGCGATACTAAAGTCTGTTGGAACCGGACAAGATCTCAAAGAAGAACACCCTGGATTGACTACACCCCGCCTTCCTTAATCACATTATTGTTCTCAGACCTTGGGGTGCTGACGCCCTCAGTGGTCAGTGGTGAACTCATCAAGCTTTACCTCTAGCTCCCGGTCCTCTTTGACAATCAAGTTTACCAAAAGCACAGGGTGATGACCCAAGACAAAGTGGAGTAAATAAAACTTCCAAGGTTTAAAAAAATAAAAAAGAAAGAAAGAAAAATATCTTACTTAAACAGAGTGCAACTACAATGGACTGGCTACGTAGTTCCAATGCCGAACATAGACTTGCCTAAAAGTCTTTTATGGAGAACTCACAAAGGTCAAGTGCTCATAGTGGTCAGAAGAAGCACTACAAGGACACTCTAAAGGTCTCTCTTAAGAACTTTGGCATTGATTATGTGACATAGGAGACAATGGCACAGGACTGCTCAGCATGGCATGCCCTTATTAGAATAGGTGCTGTGCTGTATGGAGCAAAGCAGAATTAAAGTAGTTCAAAAGAAATTCGAGATGTGCAAATTTAGAGACTCCACCCCAAATGTGCACATAGACTGTCTATTTGTGCCCGATCTGTGGTAGAGCATTCGGAGCTCCTATTGGTCTGTTTGGTTGGATTCATTATACCTTGACTCTAACAGAGTGGTGTCATTTTGGTCCTGTTTGAGAACAAAGGACAACAACCAAATTGATCACAAACAGGAACATCTTAGCCCAATTTACACTTGTTTTTTTAGCTGAAACCCAAAGAATTTTCTTTGTATCTGAATTTTAAGCATTATGAGGTTTCTTTCTCTGGATAGCTTTAAAAATTTTACAGAATCTCATATTTTAAATTGGAAGGAGGCCTTAGATATCTAACTTAACCTCACCATTTTATAGATGAGAAAACTTAAGGTTCAGAAAGGTAATAGGGAATAAGTGGCACTCCATTTCTGCCCTATAAGATTGCCTTAAAATTATCCACAGGACTCCTAGAAGTTGAAATTATTCCACGGACAATTTTAGAATTGATAGAATGAGCTGGAACTACAAATAAATAAGGGGAAAGCAGGAGCCTGAGTAATTGACAAATGATAAAATGCCCATGAAAAGAAAAAAGGATCTGTCATTACACTAAAGTTAAAGGGAGAAGAATCTTTTAGATTCACTACTGCTTTTCGAAAGTGGAGGCAAAATTCAATGTAAAAAATAAATTTAGATTTTCCATGTTTATAAAAAGAATAAAAAACTAGTGAGGTACACACTTAAAAGTAAAGATGAGCCTTTTTCAATTAAAAAATACAAAAAGAGGCAGTGTGTCTCAGTGGCTTAGAAGGCTGACTTTGAAGTCAGGGAGACATGTACTCATGTCCTGCCTATGACCCACGTACTATTTGTGTGACCCTGGGCATGTCTCTTAACAGAGTTATATATGCTCATTTGTGGAGGGAGTTTCTCCAACAGGGATGCCCCTACTCCAGTGAAACACCATTGTCAGTGATACTTGAAAGCATGGGGAAGACAGGAGAGAGGCTGCAAGATTGGAGGAAGGCAAATGCTCCGATTATTTTTTTGAAAGAAAGTAAATAGGATCTTCAAACTCTAGCTAAGTTTGATTTTAGTTACTGAGGACATTTCAGAACAAGTCATTAAAGAGCTAGTTAAGGGGCCTCTAGAAAAAGATGCCTTGATTACAAATTGCCAGCTTGACTTCATCAAGATAAAGTCATAGTCGACCAATCCCATTCCTTTAAAAAAACACAAAAACCTGATAGATCAGTACAATGCTATAGATGTAGTTTACCTAGACTTTAGAATGAAATTTGATGAAATATCTCCTACTATTTTTGTGGAGAATAGGAAGAGATATAGATGAGAAAATAATATATTTAGATGGATTCAGAGCTGGTTGGGTAGCTAGTCTTGAGGAGTCTAGTTAGTGGTTCATTGTCGGTGGGGCAGGAGGTCTCCAGTAGAATGCACCATGAATCTATGGTTGGTTCTGTGCTAATGAACATTTTTTTCAGTGACTTGGATAAAGGTATAAATGGCATTCTTATCAAATTTGCAGATGACAGAAAGCTGAGAGGCATATCTAAAAGAACTAAATAACAGAGCCAGAATCCAAATAGTTTCTGAGAGGCTGGAGAATTTGGCTGAATTTAATGTGATGAAATTCATTAAGGTCAAATGTCAAGTCTTAACACTTGAGTTTGAAAAATCAACTTTACAAGTACAGTATGGGAGAGGTATGGTTAGACAGCAGTTTGTTTAAAAAGATCTGAAGGTTTTGTGGATAATAAGCTCAATATGTTCCAGCAGTGTGAGGTAGTAGCTACAAATTTTAATGCAATCCTGAGCTGCATTAAGAGAAGTCATTCAGTAGTTTGTCATGGTCATGCCGTGTTAAGAGTATTGTGTTCACTTTTAGGTACTGTGGTTTAATCAGGCTGTGGATATTGAGAGAGTGTTGAGAAGAGGACAGCCATATCGGTGAAGGGCATTAAGTCCATGCTATATGAATACTGTTTGAGGCAGTCAGGTATATTTGGCTTGGAGAAGAGGAGACTCAGTATGAGCACTCCAATGCTCTGTAAATATATTAAGGATTTTCTTAAAGAATTTGTATTAAACTTGCTCATTATAGGAGCAATGGGGGACTACAAAGAGACAAATTTAGATTTCCTGTCAGGAAAATCTTCCTAGCAATTATTGCTGTCCAAAAGTGGAATGGCTCACTTCAGGAGGTAGTAGGTTTCCCCCCCCCCGTGGCTTTATTCAAGCAGAGGCTGGATGGCCATCAGATCATAGAACTGGAGCTGGAAGGAACTTCAGAGGCCATCCAGTTCAACTTCTTCATTTTACATCTGGAGAAACCGGGGCCCAGGGAAATTATGTAACTTTTCCACTGTTTTCCAGGTATTAAGAAGTAGGATTTGAACCCAAGTCCTCTGACTTCAGAGCCAGTGTTGTTGCTACTGTACCATATACCTGTCAGTTATATATAATAATGAGAATTCCTTTGGATATGAGTTGGACTGCTGAGGTCCCTCCCTACTTTGAGATTGTGGGAAACATGACATAAGATCCCAGATCTAGACACTTAGGTGTATGTACAGAGCATTTATTGTTGAATGACTTTTTCAGATAAATAAATTTTAATCTTTTCTTATGTTTTGATAGTTGAAATATCTTAGATAGCCAACACATTTATTAAGCATTGTGCTAAACACTGGAAATACAAGCAAAAGGAAAGACAATTTGTACTCTCAAAGAGCCTACATTCTAATTTGGGAAGACAAGACAAAAAAGGAAGCTGAATATTGGGGCTGGGGGGGTGGGAGGAGGGAGCAAGGTGGAGAAGTATTGATAGGAGAGGAGTGAAGGGATGAGCATGAGTGGCTTGGGCACTTCCTCAAGGAGAGGTTCTGAGGAGGAACTTACCAATCAGAGAAAGGAATCACAGAGGCTGAGGGATTTTCTAGGGTGACACGGTACTGCTGTGACATGGTAGAGAAATCTAGAGAGTCAGGAATGGAGCCAAAAGAGGAATGAAAGAGAAGCTTATCACCAAAAAGGGACTATGGTTATAGACCTAGAGCAGGAAGAGACCTTAGAGGAGACTGTTTGCCCAGGGTCACATAGGTAGTGAGCATCAGAGGAAGGACTTGCATCTAGTTCCTCTAATTCCAGAGGCAGCACACTTTACTCTGTATCAAGCTACTTCCAGTTTAGCATGATTTACTTAGATTCTGTAATTACTCAATTTTTTATTCAGTATAATTTGTTTGCAATTAATACACCCTATATACTTCATTCGATTACATGGATCAATTCTTAGACCCCCCTTTTCTAGTACTCTAAACCAAGCTAGATTTGCTCTAATAATTATTGCCTCTAAGAAGGGTCCCTTCTATGTCCTGGCCATATGTTATTTTCACCCAAGGCCCCCAAACTTTAATCCTGCCTGGCTTTGCCTCTTTCCAGAATTATTTGAAGCTCAGAATTCCTGCTGACTTCAAAGGGGGTTTCACACTCAGATCAACTCTGTGGGATATATAGCAAGAAGAGTGGAGCCTCCTTTTCCAAGAACCAGTTTCCATTCATACAAGTGTCTTTGGTTCTCACATATGCTGATCACTGAACAGTTTGTTAAGAAAATCATACTGCAAGTTACTTTTTTCCTTTTACTTGATGTATTGAAATGTTGAGAAAGAATTTCTGCCCATATCAAGAAACTTTCAGTTCTAAGTATAAAAAAGATGTTTTTTAGGAAAGTAAATTACTCTTAAATAGAATTTAGCTAATCTATCATATCATTGTAATACCTATAAGAGCTCATTAGAACTTTCACTAAATGTATGTATTTCTGTATATATTCGTAGCAGATTTATGAAGATTTCAGAATTTTGCTGCTGTGATCATATATCATTTAATGGAAAGACCAAAATATTCAGCCTCCCAGATTCTTCTAAGATTCATTCAATATTAGTGATAGTAGTACTGGCCTTGTGAAAGATAGATCCTTTACATAGTCTTTTTTTAAAAATAACTATAACTAATCAATATAGATGCATACTTCTGCCTTTACTGTTATTTTTTTTAGTCATGTGATTTCATTTGTGTAGGGAGCACCCGTGAGAGAATTCACTCTGCCAATGCAGATCATCATTTGCTTTTCAACCTATAGTCTAGAGAATAGCCTGGGTACTGACCAATTAAGTGCCCTGCCCAGGGTCATATAACCAATATGTATCAGATGCCGGGCTTGAATTCAGTGCTTCCTGACTCCAAGGATGGCTATTTATCCCTCCTTTTAAGCTGCCTCTCATCACAACTACTACTACTACTGCTACTGCTACTACTATTACAACTGCTGCTACTTCTACTTATTGTTATTATTATCATTAATATTCATTTTTTGTGGTTTATAAAGAGCAAGGGATAATTGATAGAAAGCATTTCTACTCCATTGGTATCCTCATGATGTCAAGAGATTATATGGAAGATTTTAGTACATTGGGGGGAATCTAAGGAGAATCTAAGGAGGAATCTGTAAGGAGAACTTATGGAAAGGCTTTCTAAACCAAAATACCCTTTTGGACATGACTCTCCTGGACACAACCTCCTTTATGTGTTATCTCCCCCCTTACAATGTAATCTTGACAGTAGGAACTAACTCCACCTTTGTAATTGTATTCCCAGCCTTAGCACAGTGCCAGGCACATGGTTGTTGTCCTTCCTTCTCAAAGAGGAGCAAAATGACATCACTGTTAGAGTCAAGTTACAGTATATTCTACTGTGGCTGATCAAATCAATACAAGCTTGGAATGCTCTACCACAGGTCAGGTACAATATTTCATATGAACATTTGGAGTGAGATATCTCTAAATATGCTCACCTCACGTTTCTTTCGAGCTACTGCAATTCTGCTTTGCTCGTAGAGCACAGCACCTTGCATATATGACATGCTGGGTGGTCCTTTGCCAGTGTCTCCCATGTCATGAAATAAATTCCAGAGTTCTTCAGAGAGACCTTAAGAGTGCTCTTGTATTGTTTCTTCTGACCACCATGTGAGCACCTTCCTTGCATGAGTTCTCCATAAAATAGTCTTTTTGGCAAGAGTATGTTTGGCATTCAAACAACCTGGCCAGCCCATCAGAGTTGTGCTCTCTGCAGCAGAGTTTGAATGCTTGGTAGCCATTATGCTGACCTCTTTGTTGTATTCCTGTGAAACCTGGACAGTATATCAGCACCTTGCCAGGAAACTGAATAGCTTCCATTTGAATTATCTTAGGAAGATTCTGAAGATCACCTGGCAAGATAAAGATAAGGTGCCTGACACATAGTAAGAACTTAATTGATTGGTCCATTCATTACATTATACTGCTTCCCTCTCAGGAGATAGCACAGAATTGATTGCCATTTAAAAAAGAAAATTTTAATGTTCTGTGTTAAATAAATTATTTGCATAATATGCTAAAACAAATTTTGTAAGATTCATTAGTATTTTAACTGTTTCATGCTCTATTTCTTCTTCATAGAGTCATAGTTTTCTCATCTGTAAATTGAAGAGGTTAGACTAGAGGATCCTCAAGGTCCCTTCTAGCTCAAAATCCAAGGTTCTAAGGTCAGACGGCTCCATGGTTACAGAGGTGGATAATAAGTCTCTTGACTCCCAGTCCATCTTACTTCCTACTAGTGTGTGCTGCCTTTCCATGAGAATAAACATCACTTAAGATATTCTTTAAAAAAATCGACCTAGACTTTTACTGATATCTTTTGTTTTTATATTACCTAGCTTTTCCTTCCTTTCCCTTCTCCCCCATTCTTTCCTTCTCCCTCCCAAGGAGCCATCCCTTACAACAAAGATTCTTTTAAAAATAAAGAAAAAGAGGAAGAATAGAAAAAAAAATCAGTACCATTGGTCAACACGTTGACAAAATCTGACATCCTATGAAGTGTTCCACTCTCATGGATCCCAGGCTGGACAAAGTAGCTAGAGAAACCATTTTTTAGTTCTTTCTTGAGACCAAATTTGTTATCATTTTGTAGCATTGTTTTGATTATTCTGTGATAGTTCTTTCCATTTATACAGTTGCAGTCATTATGTATGTAATTTTTCTGTTCATGTAAGTTAGTTCACCTAAGTTCGTGTAAGTCTTTCCATGCTTCTTTGTGTTCATCTTGTTCATTGTTTCTTATAGCACAATAATATTCCATTACAGTCATGTACCACAATTTATCCAGCAGTTCCCAAAAGGGCATCCACTTTGTTTTCAATTTTTTGTAACCACAAAAAGCACTGCTATAAATATTTCGACATCTAGGGAGCCTTTATTTTTGTCAGTAACTTCCTTGAAGCATATGCTTAGCAGTAGAATCTCTGGATCCAAAGGCTGTGGACATTTTAGTCACTTTATATGAATAATTCCAAATTACTTTCCAGAAGGGTTGTAACAATTCACAGCTTTACCAACAATGAACTAATGTGCCTGTCTCTCTATTCCCATCTTTTTTCATCTTTGCTCATTTGATCAAAGGCAAAACCTCAGAATTTTTCTAATTATTAGTTATTCGAATCATTCTTTCATGTGGTTGTTAATAGTTTGCAATTCCTCTTTTGAGAACTGTTTGTTCATAGCCTATGCATCTCCTAGGTATTCATTTAGCTTCCATTATACCAATAGCACCTATTCCTATACCTATCAGTAATAGACGGCCTGGTGTTATCAATTACAATATTCTAAATAAAATCTAATTATTATTTACCTTGTCATATTCTGAAATTGTATGTTTCTAGGAAAGCTAGATGGTACAGTGGATGGAGTGCCTGGAGTCAAGAACATCTGAGTTCAAATCCAGCCTCCTATTCTTACTAGCTATGTGACCCTGGGCAAGTCACTTAACCCTGTTTGCCTCAGTTTCCTCATCTCTAAAATGAGCTGAAGAAGGAAATGACAAATTACTCTGGTATCTTTGCCAATAAAACCCCAAATGGAGTCATGAAGAGTCAGACACAATTGAAACAACTGAACAACAACATGTTTCCAATACTTTGGAATATTCTTTCTTTATAGTGGGAAAACAACTACAAAAAGTTGAATATTTTCAATATCTTAAAATTTCAGTATTTACATTCTCTTATACACTTTGCCAGTGTATATTACATGCCAGATATCTCCCCCTGGCCCTTTCCACCTTCCTTTTATGTGTTATCTTCCCCCAGTAGATTGTAACCTCCTTGAGAGCAGGGACAGATCCTCTGTTTTATTTTATTTGTATATTCAACATTTACACAATATCTGGCACATAGTAGTTGCTTAATAAATGTTTGTTGACCAATTGACAGTGGAAAAAAGGATGCAGTTAAAGCTTAGGATAATAATATTTCATTTGTGGATGATTTTCTGTGAAATCTGTGATTTCACAATTATCAGAAATTGACCAACACAAGTTGTCTTCAACTAAGGGAAGGTAAGGAGTTTGGCATTTTGCTTTGAACATTAAAAAAATGCACTGTCAAAGGCATTTTTCTCTGTAATTTACTCATTCAGACACAAACTCAAAACCCTTTCCTTTAAACAAACAAACAACAACAACAAAAAACCTCAAAGAAGAAATGTGAACAAAGATGCTCAAAAGTCAGAAAATCAGTTTACATTCCCTAATCTGACCCTCCAAATATTGTTTATGTGAAGCACTAAATAATTATCAAGGGAGATAATATTACATAAGAGGAAGTTTCTTTAAATTTTTAGGGATGACACCTTTAAATTTTCTGGTGTGATTTATTGGTTCCAAGCCTATATAAACTCATTTGATGAAATGTCAAATCCATACTACCAACTAGGAACACTGAGCACCCAGTTGCCTGCAAAAATAAGCTTCCAAATTCCCTGTTCCCTGGATCCCAAGCTTCCTTTCAGCTTTAGATGTGGCTATATACATCGGTAAGGGGGAACATGGAAAGGTCCTGCTCTTTCTAAGCTTAGTTTGACACAGCCCTCTCTTATTATTTTGGCTTGACATTTGGATCACTCATTATTAGACATTTTGTGGGTTTGATAATGAAAATGATGGTTTTTTTTTCCAGGTGGCTCATGTTGAAATATCTTTAAAAAAAAAAAGTAAAGTTCTTTAGAAAATATTCAGGGACAGTTTCAATTATGTTTTTATATTCCCACTGCCTAGCACAGTGGTTGGCATATAGTAGGGCCTTAATAAATGCTTGTTGATTGATTGATGGGGAAATGGATAAGAATGGGAGGAAGATGAACCAGTTTTTTCTAATAAACACCGGTTTATTGAGTACATTAGCTAGTTGTAGTAAATAAGCCCTGGATGGGTTGTGTGAGAATGTGGAGTGGTAAATAAGGACTAAAGGTGACAAGGGGTGCCTAAGATAAATATGGGGAACAACATAGATACACTTGACCTCTTCTCAATTTTTACTTAAATTTAAAGGGGTCCAAAATTGGTGTGGATAGGGCACACCAAATAGGATTATAGTTATCCACAATGTTACTTAAGTATAGCAAATTATTTCTGCTGGAAAAGGTATATATTGAATTTAGACATTCAGAACGTGAACTTAATTCTGTGCAATCCAACCCATTAGAAACAGTTGTAATTGTAAACATGTATTTTTAAAAAATCCAATATTTTAATTTAAAAACTTTGTTTTAGATGTTTATTCTTTTAATTAATAAGAAGTTTTGGACAATTGAACCACAAAAATTTGTTGACAACACTTTTTCCCCCTCTAAGGAAGAATGTTATCAAAGAGAAATTTTAAATACTTCACACCAAAAGACTACTTCTCTGCCCCATTATAGTGTGATATCATGCTCATTTAAATAGTCATTAACTTGTAAGTTATTTAAATGAAGCACAATTTAAGAGATCATAATGTGTACTTCATCTTTGATCACCATTTATGTTTCTTGTCTTTCTGCTGATGGTGTTATACATAGAGTGCCTTTGAAAAATGTAAAGTTCTTTTTCACTACATGTTAGTGCAAATATACTATTGAGTAATTCTTCTACACATAGGGACACACAATTCTAGAACCCAATCCCCAATAAAATGTGGTTAAAAAAATTCTAGTAATCTTCTCCCAAAAAGAACTGTATTCTAAGAAAGGAACAAATTGTGTTATTAGTTTTCTCCCAAACCTAATGCTATAAATCTTAAAAGCTTCAATATTGATTCAATGAAATGAATGGCTGAATCATTCTCAAGCGACTCTGACAAGTGGACAAATGCTTCCATGGTTACATTGTGATATGCAGTGTGGCTGCCTAGCTTTGTTGGTTTCCTCCCCCTGCTATTGAAATAAAATAACAAACCACAGGGAAGCACCACACATGGTGGGTATGAACTAGGAGTGACTTGAAAAAAGATGGAACGAACTGGTCTTACATGATTTCTTTTTAAAAATCCCCTCTAACACAGAAGGAAAATGATCATAAGATATGCTGTTTGTTGAGGAATGGAAACTTTATTGCTTATCTGAATAGAATCTTAGGCATCATGTGAAGTAAAGATTTTTTCCCTTTGAACTAAAGAAACTAAATGCATACCATCTTTTCTCATGTTTTGGTCGCCCTTTACTAACATACAGTGAAACTGCACTATCTAACACACAAGAAAACCTATTTCCTGTGCACAAGATGAGTCATAATCTCATGGTGGAGATTATTTAGTAATTTTTTTAGATTTATAAGGAGATTGATTTGATGGAAAGCAATGAATCCATTTATTTTAATTTGATTTTAAGCAAATGTTTAGCCGAGCTGCTTAACAATTCTATGTGTGCCTTTTTCATAATTTTCATATCCATATCCTATTATAAACAAAAAATAATTCAAGAGTATTATTGTAAATAAGTTGTTTTATAACAACTCTGCTTTTTTGAAGATACTTTGATTACAAAAACTTGCTAAATTCATCTAATGTAGAACTGATAATATCAAATTTTCACAGGTGGAAGGATTAACTTAGAATATAGAAGTTTTTTAGAAGCATTTAAATGAGATCTAATGTTTAATGTCATTCTTGTATATATTTTAATTTTAATATATTTGGTTATAATCTTTTATGTTTTGTTTTGTTACTGAGTTTTAGTTATGAATTTTAGAATGAAAACTGAACATGCAAAATCATGGAAAAAAAAGAAAATTTTTTCAAAATTTAACAAAGAAGCAAGTGTTGGGAAATAAGAGGTACTTTTGCGTCAAATTCTAACTTAATATCTGAAAAACAACCTTTCAACTTCTTATTTAGTATGATCTACAGAGGGTTGGGAGCACTTCCAGTTGGTCAAAAGAATGGAAGTCTTTAATTAAAGAAAAACAATTCTACACCCAGAAGTGGCAATAACATCTTGGCATTCCAGTAAAATAACATGATCAACCAACATTTCAGAGAGCCACTTGCCTTCTTGTTCAAGCACCAGTAACAATTTATGCTAGGCTAGTAGTAAAGGATAGGAATTTTGTCTCATTGTGGGTATATTACTGATTGGGAAGATGACATGAGAAAAACCTGAAAGTCTAAGAAATCTTCTAATTTGTGTCCAAGACAAAGTGGAATAATATAGTTGATTCTGTGCTAGATCTGGAATGTTAAAGTTCAAATCCTGGCTTGGACACATTTCAAAACTGTGTGACCTTGGGCAAATCATTAACCTCTCTGATCATTAGGAAAGCCTCTGACACTCTGTTACAGCTGGGTTGTGCATTGTACTGATTGTTGAAGAAATACATTTGCCACCTTACTAACATCAAGCTTTTTTGCAGCAATAGGCTTATTTAACTTTTTTATATTGGCTATTTAGGGTAATTCTAAATAGGGTGAATGTATCTTGTTACCTAATTCATTCCCATAGATATGAAACTGGGTACTTATGAATTGTGATTCTATATCTTAAGAACATATCTTGTGCAACTGACTTGTAAGAAATGTGTTACGTAGCTCTAGTTTTAATCTAGACTAGTCTTGGACTAGGATTGAGGGCCAAAACTGGCAAGAGCATCGAAAGGTCTAGAGCAATTATAAAAGGGCATCTTTCTGCTGAAGGATTCATTTCTGGTAATTTACAGTATGGAAGATCTAAAGCAGAGGTTCTTAATCTTTTTTTTGTCATAGACCCCTTTGGAAGTCTGGTGAAGCTTATGTACCCCTACTCAGAATAATATTTTTAGATGCATAAGATAAAATACATAGCATTACAAAGGAAACAAATTATACTGAAATTTAGCTATAAAATATTTTTTAAAAACTTCATGCACTCTGTACCCCAGAGAGATTAAAAAAAGGCAAAAAGACCCATACATACAAAAATATTTATAGCAGGCCTTTTTGTGGTGGCAAAGAATTGGAAACTGAGAGGATGCTCATCAATTGGGGAATGGCTAAACAACTTGTGACATATGATTGTGATAGAATACTATTGTGCTGAAAGAAATGAAGTGGATAGTTTCAGAAAAAGCTGGGAAGACTTATACGAACTGATATAAAGTGAGGTGAGCAGAACTATGAGAACATTGTACACAGTAACAGCAATATTGTAATGAGTCAATTGTAAAAGACTTAGCTGCTCTGATCAATACAATGATCAAAGACAATTCCAAAGGACTAATGATGAAAAATGCTATCCACCTCTAGAGAGGGAACTGATGAACTCTGAGTGCAGATTAAAGCATATTTTCTTTTACTTTTTTTTAAGGAAGAACAACTTTATTACTCATATTTCTGCTTACATTTCTATTTAATACAGGATCATAAACTTAGAGCTGGAAAAGACAGTAGGGGTCATGTTTTACTTTTCTTTATTTTTTTTGTCCTTTGCAACATGGTTAATGTGGAAATATGTTTTGCATGACTTCATATGTATAATGGGTATTGTATTTTTTGCCTTCTCATAGGTGGGTGAGGGGATGGAAGGAGAGAATTCAGAACTGAAAATAATTTTTTTAAAAAAGTTCATGGACTCCAGGTTAAGAAACAATGACCTAAAGGAAGAATGCCAAGTTTCAGGTTGATACAGGGATTTGGGGTTCTTCTAGGGCACTGTTTCTTAAATTGGAGATCATAATTCTTAGGTCAAGATGTCTTTAAACTAAACCACGGGTGGGGAACCTGCAGCTTCAAAACCACATGTGGCCTAGGCACTATTTTAGACACTACTTATGGTTCAGCTGCCTCCCTCCTGGGTGTTGTGGAGTCACCTCAAGTCAAGTCAAGAAGCATTTATTAAGTGCCTCCTGTGTGCCAGGAACTAGGGGTGCAAAGAACGGCAAAAACAACACCTGTTCTCAAGGAATTCACATTCTAATGGGGGCAATAACATGCAAACTATATACAAACAAGATATCTATATCTATATCTAGTGTGTATGTATACACACACAAAGATATACAGACACACACATATACATATACACACAGGATAAATTGGAGATAATTCCTGAGGGAAGGCACTAAGATTAAGGAGGACTTGGAAAGGATTCTTGCAGAAGGAGGGACTTAAGCTGAGACTTGAAAGAAGCTAGGAGGTCTAGATGAAGAAGGAGAGAGTTTCAGGCCTGGAGGATCAGCCCATGTTTTTAGGTGCAGTTTCACGTATTTCTAGATAGTCTTTTGCTCATAGACTGACCTCTGTCTCAGAATAGTACAGCTGCTAGCTGTCATGGGATTTTTTTCTCCCAACTTTTTCCTTTGCAGGGACTAAGCAAAAGAGAGCCTTGGGATACTGTGCTGTGATACTTGGGATATCGTGTGGATCCTAGTCTTAGCTCAGCCACTGTTTATGGTATTCAAGTTACTTCTCTAATCCTCAGGCTCTTTACCTGAATGAGGATATTGGCATAGATGATCTCTTAAATACTTTCCATCTGTAACATTTAAGCTTGATGTAAGGAAAAACTTCTTAATGATTAGAACCATCTCAGATTGGAAGGGGCTGTCTCAGGAGATCTTGAGTTCTCATCACCTGAGCTCTTCAGGCAAAAGCTGGATGAGTATTTGCCAGAGATGTTTCAGGGGGTGATTCTTGTTCAGGTAAGGCTTAGGCTATGTGGTGTCTGATGACACCACAGCTCTGAGATTATGTAATTCTGTGATTCTGATTAAATATCAATAAGTAAGTGTAAGTAAGTATTCCAGACATTATACCCTATAGGAAATCAGAGGAGAGGGAAGAGTACAATTCAAGCTTGGGTAGTCAGGGAGGCATAGGGGAAAAAAGTGAGATTTTACACATGCTATAAGATTTCAATATGTGGGAAGAGGAAAGGAAGGCATTTCAAGTGAGGAGAATATCCTAAGGCACAGAGAAAATCTGCTGGCATGACAAGCTTATTTAATCACTTGTCAATAAACATTTAAATGCCTACTCTGTGCTAGGCACTATGCTAAGCACTAGGGATACAAAGAAAGGCAAAAGACAGTTTGCCCTCAAGGAGCTCACAATATGATGGGGAAAACCAACATATGAAAATAATCTGAAAAGTGTGGGGAGAGGGTTCTGGCTACAGAAGGCATGATAAAGTCCTGAAGCTGGGGTAGAGAAATGATGACATCACTGCCCTGGGCTCCCTCCTTAAATGGGGGAGGATCTGGGAGGACCTGTTGGATGTCCATCCTCTCACCTCTTTTAATCAGAGAGAGGGAGGTGTGGGGGATGGGTGTAGTGGGGTACTGAGGAAGTGTGAATTTTAGAATTGATGTCATCTTGCAGGATTATGAGTTTCTGGAGATCACAACACCCAGGAGAGTGGCAGGGTAGGCACAAAGATTGGGGGGGAAGGACAAGATGAAGGAAATAATGCAGAAAAGGTAGTGTAGGACTCAACTGTGAAGGGAAATAATATGCTAAATTAAGTGGAAAAGGTCAGTTTCGAATGAGTCAGAGCAAGTATGAGGTCAGAATCCAGTTAGACAGCTAGAATATATATATGTATATTTATATAATTATATATATATTAGTAACAGTGGTCATGGAAAGAGCTATCCAGAAATGTTACAGACAGAAAGTTGGGTAAGAACCTGGAACACACAAACCAAAAGGGAGAGCAATGTGGCTGAACCAAATTACAGTCAAGTAATGAAATAGACTAGAATAATAAATTAAAGAAAGGCAGGATCTCGGTGAATGTGACACCTCTTTCCTCGTGTCTAGGACTTTTATTTGGTTCCTGTTGAGGCAGGAACCAATCACAGAATCACCAGCCTAGACCAATGCATGTGGGAAGAGCTAATTGGGAACAGGTAAGTGAACAAAATTGGACTTTATGCCAGATGAAATGACACGGTGTTTCATTCGTGAAAGTAGGCAGAACATAAATCAAGTAAGCAGTGAAAAGGTTAGAGTCTGAAGTCATCAGGGTTTATAGCAGTAGCAAGAGATTAGGCCAAGCAAAATCTTCCAGTCTTAAGTCAATAGAATTTCAAGTAGTAGCAAAGAATCAAGCAAATGACAGAATCAAGAAGTCTGTGGTCAGCAAGGTCAATACATCATTATAAGCAAAAAACAGAGGTGATTACAAGACCAAGGATAATTCTTGTGAGCTATTACTTTGAGAAAAGTCTCAGTACTTTTTGAGGCCACTTATCTGTAGGCAGGCCAAATTTATCATCTGCTTGTTAGAATAAAACTCAGAATAAAGGGATCCTCACTAGTTAATGTGATGTCTGATCTCTTTTGGTGAAGGGGGATATTGCAATAGTTGAATATTCAGTATCTATGAATGACAGAAGGATTGTGTTCCTGAGGATGATTTTAAGACTTTGTAGATAGGTCCATATCATCTGAGAATCTAGCTGGGTCAATTTCAGTAACCCAAGTTCTGTAGCTGAATCTTCTATCTCCTTTTATCAGAGATTTTCCCTTTAGTGGTCTTGTCCAGCTGAGGGTGGAAAAACTGTACCTTCTAGCAGATACATCCTGACATTTTCTGAATTTTGGAATGCAACAAAACAAGGAATAGTTTTGAAACATTAATTTTGTCAGTGTTCCACTGAATTTGACTAAGAAACAACTTTAGCCAAGACACAAATCAGTATGCCTAATAGTGATATAATAGAACAGCAAGTTGAAAATATAATTGACATATACCATTTTTTCCTCAGTATCTTGTCCCCTGTTTCAAACTGTGTCTATATGAATAATTGATTCAACAGTTTTGATCAAATCAACTAGTCACAACCTATGAGTAAAGACACCTAGGTTCTATTTCTGTATGAGTTACCAACTTGCTGGATGACCTTGGATACATAACTCTATTTATCAATTTCTTTCTTTTTTTTTTTTTTAAGGCAATTGGGGTTAAGTGACTTGCCTAGGGTCACACAGCTAGTAAGTGTCAAGTGTTTGGTCTGAGGCTGGATTTGAACTCAGGTACTCCTGACTTCAGTGCCCGTGCTCTATCTACTGCGCCACCTAGCTGCTCCTATCAATTTCTTTATCTGTAAGATGAGAGGGTTCTTCTAGATTGTGTCTGAGGTCCTTTCCAGCTTTAACAATTTGTAGTTTCTAAGTTTTCATCTTTCCAGGTAGAAGAGTTCTAATTTTTTATTTGTTCTTGATTAGCATTAATTAATTCATTTAGTCATTTCAGTTTTACCTCTCTGAATATTTTCTAAATTCTGTATCATTCTGGAAGTGTAGCATCCAGAAATGTATGGTACTCTAGGTGATAGTTCAAAATGGTTTTGTACAAGGGTAAGATAAGTAGGGAAAAATAAAATGAAGCAATGGATTTATTGCCAAAAGAAGACTAAGTTTTAGGCCAGGCCGAAACATTTACTGTGAAATGGTAGGCAAATATTTTTTTTTTTTTTTTGCTTAGGCAATTGGGGTTAAGTGACTTGCCCAGGGTCACACAGCTAGTAAGTGTCAAGTGTTTGGTCTGAGGCTGGATTGTGAACTCAGGTCCTCCTGACTTTAGGGCCAGTGCTCTATCCACCACGCCACCTAGCTGCCCCCAAATAATTTAATCTAGTTACTCAAGCCCCTGGATATTTATTTCCCATTCCTCTCCTTTATAGACTCTCCATTGCAGCCAAACATGTCTATTTGCTGTTTCCCCAGATACTGAATAATTAATTCTCCCATTTTTGCTTTTACATGGCAATATCTTCCAGTGCCTAGACTGTACTTTCTCTCTACTCTGGTCTGTTAGAATCCTTAACTTCTTTCAAGGGCAAACTTGGTATGCCCTCCTACTAGAAGCCTTCCTTGATTTCCTACTTGCTAGTGCTCTCTCCCTTATCAAATTACGTTTTGCTTTTCTGTGTAATGTTGTACCATAGCTTTGCTCCCATCCTCAAGAATGTAAGCTCCTTGAGGGCAGGGACTATTTTTGTTTCATTCCCAATTTCTAGAATAGTCCTTAGCACTTTAGGATCTTAATATATGCTTGTTGAATTGCACATTGATCCTCCATTCATCAGTTTGTAAAATGGAGGTATTAATACTTGCATTACTAACTTCAGAGGATTTTTGAGAGAAAAAGCACTTTGTAGTCCATAAAAATTCTATTTCAATCAATGTAAGTTATTTTGTTGCTTTTTTATTTCTTTTTTTTACTCCAAGATTTTAAAATTATATTTCTAAAGTACTATTTCCTCCTCAGAGCCCAACCACTGTAGCAGGATGTTACAGACTGCTGTGCTTTCTTGCATGACCCTCCATCCTCTGGGGATCCTAGGAAGGATTATGGATGCATCCTGGAGCTTGAATGAAGGGAAGTGGTGGGCCTATTGGGTGAAACCTATTGGGTCCAAAACCTAATAGGGGTGTAGGTGCAATCCCAGGAGGAGGGGGTCAGAGCAATATTAACCAAGGCTAGAGAGATTAAAGTAATTGGCAGAGGCTTCTTTTTCAGTGGTAAGAGAAGAAGAGCTCTAGGAAGTCTTGGGTCAGGCTCCAACTTAATTCCAGAGTCTATGGTTCCTTCTTTTTTCCTTTTTTTACTCCTCTGGCTGCCTGGGATCTTCCCCATTTCACATTAAGCCTGTGGCCATCTACAGTCAGTTTCTTGAAGGACTTCGGCAGCTAGGCTTGTAATTAACTGTAAATTAACTTTTGGATCTCACCAAACTGATAAAAGTGATTTCTGACAGCAGTCTCACTGACTGTATGTCCCAGGCCACCAACATATAGTGTGGTAATGGTCTTATCATCTGGTGGGTACAGACAAGGCATTGTTGAAGCCCCTTTTTGAAGCTTTTCTGCCACCATAATAGTGATCTTTGATGTTCTGATCAGCAAGAGGATCATCAGGGTCTATAGGCTTCTCATGTCTGTGCCCTCTTCTCCTCTTTTACATTCTCCTTTTACCCAGAAGGAACAAATGTGAGGACAGTTCCATTTGTAGTAAGGGGTGGTCTAAGCCAATCTGAGCCTTCCCAAGGCCACCAACTGGCTGAGCTCCATCAGAGGTCTTGGAAATCTCTCTCACTCAACATTCTGGATGTATGTCATCCTTAAAGGATGACAGTCCTGCATCACAGACCTGAATAGACAAGCCATATTCTAGGTCCAAAGGGCAGGCCTGATAAACATTTTTTTTTTTTAAATCTCGTGGCAAATTTGCTACACCCTTAAGTCTTCTTAAGTCGCAGTGAAAACCGGAGCACTAGCAGAACACTGTGAACGGCCCAGAACAAACACTGCATTCTTTTCCACACTCTTCGTTAGTCTTCCGGATGTAGGGATTTTCTTCAAGGCACATCTGACGTGTAATAGAGAAGTCCGCGTCCTCCCAGTTCTACCAGTCGTAGATTTTGGAGCCCAGAGGCAGCGCTATCTTGGAAATGGCGGCGGCCACGGCGCTGCCAGGGGAAGTAGGTGCCGAGGCGGAAGTAGGGGCCGCAGTGCCAGCCCCGGGGCGGGGCCTCTGCGATCCCAGCAGCCCCTGCGCGAACAGCGTTGTTGCTTCTGTTGCTTTACAATGGAGCTTTCTTGAGTCTCTTGATTTTTACTACGATGCCGCAGGAACAAGTCAAAAATTCCTTTCTTGGTAGTATCCAATACTTCAAAGATTATAGAAGGTATAAGCATTGAGTTGAGAGTTGAGACCTATTTTCTTGGCCAGCTCTGCCATTAGGTTATATGACTTCCGTAAGTCACTATCCGCTGTGTGCCTCTCTCAGCAGATTCCCCAGGAGAAGATTGGATTAGATCATCCCCAAGTGTCCTTCCAGCTAGAAAATTCTATGAATTCAAGAAGTCCATATGTGCTATAAAAATGTTATGTGGACCATGTGCAACTTGAAGAGCCCAGAACAGGGCTGGGGAACCTGCAGCCTCGAGGCCACACGTGGCCTTCTGGGTCCTCAAGTGCGGCCCAAACTTCACAGAACAAGCCCCCTTCATAAAAGTATTTGTTTTGTAAAGCTTGCACTTAGTCAAAGGGCCGCACTTGAGGATCTAGAAGGTCACATGTGGCCTCGAGGCCGCAGGTTCCTCACTCCTGGCACATAATCTTATAGAAGAAAGGGCCTGAGATTTGTCCACTTTGTGGGGGGTGTGCCATGGAGGACAGAAAGTGCCAGTGAAGTTGACCCGTGCAGCTGCTGCAGACCAAAATCAAGACGGGCAGTATGTCTGTAGCCGGCTTTCTTCATCAAAGTTTTATGAATCATGGAAACTTGTTCTGACCATCAGTTTTTCAGATACAGCGTGTCCTACAGCCCTTAGAGTTTTAGACTAGAAAAAGCGTGACAGCTCTTGGAGGTGAGCTGGCTACCTGCTGCCATTTCTCCAGTAGGTGAGCTGACTGAGCTTATCCCGAGCCCTAGGCTGCGATGGGGATGGCTTGGGGGGAGCGCCAGAGGGAGGGGCTGCGGGCTCCCCAGGTAAGGGGCAGTGCCCGAGTCCAGGGATGGCAGCCCCTTCGCGCGCACTGGGATGCACGCTCGCCCCGCGCAGCCTGGAGGCCAGGCTACCCCCGCGCCGCGAGAGCCTTCGCCGCGCGCCACGCGGGCCAGCCAGGCGCCTCTGCCGGAAGAGACCATTACATATGCCCGAAGCAGGGTGTTTCGGACGGCGGAGTGAAGGCCGCCTGGTCCCCGCTGCGCCGCGGAGTGCGCTTTGCTGCGGCCGTCCACCCCTGCTCTTCTGGTCAGGTGCGCGGGGCCCCAGGAGCCGCTAGTTCTATTGGAGCTGGAGGAAGAGAGGGAGGGGGGGAAGAGGACCGAGTTTTCCTAAGCATCTGGATAGCGGGAGAGAGTCAGGAGCCGGGAGAAGGCAAACTGGGAAAGGAGGCTAGTGCAGGGGAGCCTGCGTTTCCAAACGGCTTTGTCCAGAGGACACGGATGTCCTTGTCCTGGGGTCCAGGTAGGAGTCTTTGGCAGGCGGGGGAGGGTGCAGTTCGGGAAACATCCTCTTCCACCCTGCGCGCTCCCCCGACGGGGAGATTGTCAGGCTCCGCAGCACCTGTTGTAAGAGGGCGGGAGGTAGGTGGCGGTGCTGGGGTCGGGGGATGCTGGCGGCCACGGCAGCGGCTCTGCAGGTCCGGCCTGCGGCAGGGCTGGCCTGGCCTGAGCTGAACGCCCTGAATTCAGGTCGTGGCCCCCAGCTGGGGCGGGAGCGCGTCAGGGAGCTGACCGCAGGCAGAATCCGCCTCAGCCGGCATCCCGCTGCCCTTTCCGTTTCCAAGTGTTCCAGCCTTTATATTCCTTTGAAAAGTTGGTTGATATAAAACAGGGTGAAAACGAAATAACTAGATGTGGAGTTTTCCTTTTTTTCTTTCTTTCTCTCCCTCTTGCCCCCCTCCCCTCATGTAACCTTAACCGTAGCTTAAATTTTAAAAAGCGAAGTTTAAAATTAAGTGTTTTTGAGCATCACGCCGTAGATATTTAATAATAATGAAAGGATCGAGATATTCTAAGAAAGTCGTTTGCAATGGATTCTAAAAAAGTTCTACATAAAAACTCATTATATAGAGTAAATAGGTAGATTGTGTTCTGGAGAGGTGTCTAAATATGATTTCAAATTGAAAATTGTTTGGAAGTAGTTCTTGGAACTGCCAAACAATCTTTTAAAATGATTGTATTTTAAATTAATATTGAGAAATAAATATCTTTGAAAATATGAAATCTATTCAACTTTCACCTGCCTGAAAATATGCTTTAAAAATCAAACTTAGCATTTTTTGATTTATGAGGATATTTTAAAATTTTACTAAATGTAGAGTTTACAATTTACAAAATACTTGGCCTTAAACATGTGCGTAATTAGTGTAGCTAAAAGTGGCCTCCACACACAATGAGTTTATTGCTTGATGCTAGATCTTAAGGGTGCAGCTAATTCACTAGTGCTGGAATAAATAAGGGCTGATAAAATTAAAACTCATGACTAACAGAACATTACTTTAAATCTACATGCCTATTAGTTTTTGTCATTGCTACCTTGAAATGCAGAAGAAATGTATTTACTCTGTCAAACCTTCATTAGAATGGAAGAGAAAAGGAAACTATAATTTTTTTAAAAAAATAAAGTAGAAAGTAACACTAAGTCACATTTGGGGCACTAACTTGCTGGATTAAGTGACAAGTATTAACTTTGTGTAAAATATAGTCTGTAGGGGCTACTAAAAGTTTGAACCACTGAGATGTAAACTTAGTGAAATATAGCAAAAATACCTAATTTTAAAATATGGTGATTTTTACAAAATGAAAAGTGTTTCAAAAACTTGAAACTCTACTAAGCACTTTTGGGACACATTGAAGTTGAAAAATTGATGATCAGAGCAGTTTTCCATGATTCATAGAGCTTTGATGAATGATTCAGAAACTGACTGAATCAAAAGTTATCTTCAACTCTAAGGAGTAAATGTAAATTCGATAAAAGTATTCACTCCTGATCTGGTGAGATAGAACTGAGATATATTCATTATACAGTGAGTTTCAAAAGTCTCGGTGCAGTTTTAAACCTCAGAACTACACCGAGACTCTGGGGACACCATGTTTTTTTGTTTTAAACAACAAATAATACCTGATTCAGCTTCAGCAAACATAGCTTCAGTATTCATTTAATAACATTAGTTTCATGGGCATGGCAAGTAAGGTACAATTTGGCTCACATATGACATTTTAATGGCTGATGGTTTAGTCAGTGTGGAGAAAAAGGGTACCAGGCAAAAATGTGGCCAATTTGAGTTGCCCTTGAACCTTTATTGTTCAAAAGAATGTGTCTTCAATTAGAAAGAAGGAATCTTCCCATGAGACTACAGGAAGATCTGTATACAGAGTACCTACAAGAATACATACATACACACACATATATGACATATATAGTATAGGCATATATACACACATTTTTTATATATATAGATATATAGTTTATATGTCTTGTGGATTAGCTATTAAAGCTTAAGGCTGTATGAAGAGTTTTGAGACATCTTGTGTAATCTTTCATTGATTCAGAAAGACAAGGGGGGGCAGTTATTAACAGAATGTGGAATTTCTGAGCATTTAATTTAACACCACTCATGTTATAGTTGAAGAAATATACCTAGAGAGGTGAGATACCTTGCTCGATAAAGGTCATGCATCTTGCTATTTTCCTGAGCCCACTATTTAACTGAATGAAAGAAGATACTCTTTATTACCTTGTAAGATTAAAGAAAAAGCAACACCATAGGCTAGCCAAGTTCTAAGTTTTTGTTTTTTGGTTTGTTTTTTTTTTTTGGCTCTAAGTTTTTTTAAAAAATTATTTTCTATACTTATTGCATGCTTAGATATATACTTGTGACATCTTATAAGATGAGATAATACTTGCAAAGTTCTTTGCAAACCTTTAAATACTATATAAATGCTAATATTATCAGATCTTGTGTTTTCACATATGTAGGTCTTACTAATAAGTTTTTACAACTAGGTAGAATTCCTATGCCATATCTTACATGCATGTGACTTTTGGTAATATGCTATAGCTTCTTCATGCCCACCAAGCAACTTTCCAATGTTCATTTGAAAAATTGCTTGTCATTTTGATTTTCCAAAGACCATAGTGTGCTTTGTTATTGTGGAGTTTGAGAGAGGTGGGTTTTTGTGACAGCAGGCAGTTGAGGATCATTGAACAACTTGGAGTTTCTCAAATGCAACCACAATCCAACTTTGTGTCCTTATACTGCTTAGGTCTCCATCTGACTCATCCTTGTGCAGCACCAAGAAACACATACTAATATATGTTTCATGTCATAGTCTGGGCAATACGCATTTTTCATTTACTTTATTTTTCCAGTATTGGTGATTAAACAGATCTCTTTGGGGTTACTTTGGGCTTCACTGAAGAGAAGGCTTTGTAGTTTTCTGGAGCATAGTGTAACTTGTACATTTTGAGACTCTTACCATCAACAGAAAATCCATCTCTTGTTAGGAGACAGTGTTCCTAGAGAGCCATCACTGAAGCCAGGAAGACCTGGGTTTAAATCAGCTTCTGATATACATTGCCTATGTGACTGAGCATGACACAACATCAGGACACTCGGCAGCTCTCTAAGACTACCTGTTGTAGAGAAGGTGCTATCCTGCATTGATAGAGGGAGTTTCTTCGCCTCTGAGTTTCCAATACCAATGAAAATCATAGGTCCAGCCCCTATCCCTTTGTTAAGACCTTATGCAGGGTATCTTCCATCTATTGGTGAATACCTTTGGTGAGCTCCCCGTTTAACACCTTGATTGATATCAAGATTCAGTCAATTATTGAACAAAATTATTTCTGTAGTGTATCTTTCATAGGGTTTTGCATGATTTTGATGTTATGTGTGGGATGCCTTTTTTTTGTAGGATATCCTTTAATGCTATGTTTTGATTTGTCAAGTAAAATTCTGTCTTAAAATCATAAATAATGTACACAGCAGGATCTTATATTATTTCTGTCAGTTATGTTAATTTTTTCTACTATGTGAAATGAATATATAATATATTTTATATGTATATGTTAATATATATTATTATAAGAATATAATACAATATATAACATACTAAATGAAATCTACTTGTTCCTTTCTTATGTTTTGATCAAAGATACCCTCTATGTACACATAGTCCATTTTCATATTTGTATATTTTTTAAATAGGGATATGGGAAATATCTGGAATTACTTTGTTTGTGCGAGGCCTCACCTGTTAGTAGATAAATCCTAGCGAATTTACCTGAGGCACCTGGAAGTTAGGTGACTTGCTTAGAATAACACCACTAGTCAGTCAGTAACTCAGCATACATTTATTAAGCATCTCCTGTGTGCCAGGCACTGTGATATAAGCACAGAGGATACAATGAAAAAAAGAAAAAAAAAACAACAGTGCCTACTCACAAAGAGCTCATGGTCTAGAAAGTATCAGGGACAGGATTTGAATCCAGATCTTCTGAGTCCTACATTAGCACAAAATCTTTCTCTAAAGATTTTTCAAAATGCATAAGGAACAGGGTAGGTAGTTGTGGACCTGTGACTTCATTTGTGTAAGGGTTGTGTAAAGTGTAGGTAACTCTACCAATGTTGTACATCAACAACTATTTTGCATTTTACTGTCTCAGAGGATATTTTAGGGAGTACTGAGAGGTTAAGTGTCCTTCATGGAGTCACACAGCTAATACGTATCAAAGCCCGAACTTGAACACAAGTCTTCCTGACCTTGTGGCCAACCCTGTATGCATTAATCTATTGTTGCCTCTCTAATCTTATAGAGATGAGAAAACAGAATTATGGTCAGTAGTTACTGTTTTCAAACTCTATCTATCCATCAGTCTGTCTGTCATCTGTCTGTCTGTCTGTCTTTTATATGCGTTCACAGTAGGCAGTAAAATATTGATTGAATGAATTAGTTATTTTCTTATAAGTTTATCTGGGACAACTCACCTATCCTGGGCCTTATCTCTAAATCGGTAAGTTGAAATGCCCACTTTTCTCTTGTTCTTTGTGTAGATTTTTCAGGGATGTTCTCTCCTTGTATATAATTTCAAGCATATTGAGCTCTTCAGATAAAAATTGCCTTTGTATTTTAAATGTATATTTTATTTATAAAATAATGTTTTTCCTCTAGAATCATCTCAATAGAAATGAGCCATATAAAAATATTTTTATTCTGATATTTATGGTGAAAAGTCATATGCTTCAATTGCCTGCGAAATTAATTCTACATCACCTATCAGTTGTTGGAAAGCAAGGATGAAAGCTACTTTTTAAAGTTTATGTTTTAAATTGAATTATTGTTTAAATTGATTAGTTTCTCACCCTAACATTTAAATATTTATGTGTTACTAAAATAAAATATTTCATGCAGAAGAAAAGTGAAAATGTTAATGAATTAGCTAGACCTTTTTTTTTTAAACAATTTGTTCAAAACAAAGTAAGGCAAATGGCTTTTTCGCACATGGTATGTATGTCTGGTTTTCTCCCTTCATAGTCAGGCTAGGAAGGCATCTTTTCACATAATCCTGTGCTTCCCATCATGTCTGGGTATTGGGCCACACATGGAGCCATAGCACCTGAGTATATCCCTGTCCATGCCAGCCTGACAAGGAGTGTGGTGGAGGAGGAGGTGGGTGTAGTAGAGGAATTATCTACTTTAAATTTCCCAGAGCCTTTGTGGTGTACTATATTCTTAAAAGTGTACGCGAGCAATACATTTCCCTGCCTCCTAAACAGGTAACTCTCAGAGCCATTTTGTTTTTCTATTATAATCAGATATAAAATTGGCTATACTTGAAAATCTAGGAAAGGAGTTGGAGGGAGGCTTTCTTATTCATTCATTCAACAGGCATTTATTAAACGCTCAGTTTGTATAAAGTACAAACAGAAATGCCTTTCTTTTGTACGAAGGCAAAAACTGAATTGAGCTCAGAGCTCTCGGCATATTTTCAACAAATTAGCTTTAAATTTATGCTAATAGTCCTTTTTAGGGTTTGTGTATTTTTGGTATATTTGGGTAGGGCAATTTCTACTTCAATAATGTCTTTTATTTCTTCTGAACATTATGAACATTCCACATCAATAGAATATATGGTGTACATGTTTTAAAAATTGAAGTAGCTGATTATGCTCTTGCTCAGTAGCTCATCTGGTATATGAAAAACTTTTTCCCAAACACATTTCCTGAATTGATCCTGTATATTTGAGCTTTGAACTCTTTCATGCTTTATTAGCGGCTACTTTATTAGGGGTTTAACATGTCCTTAATCCAGCCATCTGTTCAGGTTTTTTGGCACATCAGCAGATCTGCGGTGCTAGAGCTAAAGAAATTTCCCACATTTTTAAAGGTTAGGGAAAGAGCTACCTTTCTGAATAGATTTCAAATGATTCTTAGCAAGACAATGGTGCAGAACTGGAGTAAAAATGCATGTCATTCTATGAAGCACAAGGTCCCCTGTCTGTCTTTAGCCTTGCTGAATGGCAATTAGCATTTCAACTAGCCAATTTGGTTACTTGCTACGAAGTACTTGGGTTTGTAATTTGCTGCTCTCAGTTTGGTGCTGTTAAGAACTAGCTCTTATGTAAAGCTCTCAAAGTACCTTTCTTTCCAGCATGGTTATTGTTGCTGGTCTTAAATAACTAATCAACAAAGAGATTTCCTTGTCTTGAACTATAGGGTGCCATAGACCAAGGAAAATGAAATGCCAAGCTAATAAGGGAATGATTGTAATTATTAAATAGTCGTTATTGAAATGTGGCACAGGTTGAAAGATTCAGAATAGCTTCAAATAAAATGCAGTTCTAAGGGGCAGAAAGGAGAGTATTGTGAGAAACTGTTGAATAGTTTATTTCTGTTTGTACTTTGTAAGTCAATAAATAGTGAGCACAAATATGGGAATAAATTAGTGGAACGTAGAAACCTCAACAGTTTTAAAAAGACAGTCTTAAGTTATTCAGATTGTTGTTTTTTTTTTCCTTCCAAGAAAAGGAATCCTACAGGGAATATATGTAAAATATAAATGTAAAAATCAATTCTCTGCTTGAATGTGATAATGAATCAACTGTGTCTACTCCAAGTGCAGAGGCATAGGTTACTTTAGTATCTGCATGATCATTTTAAAATGTGAATTTTGTTAGCGCTTCTTTAGTAATATATTCTGGTAATTAGGTAACATCTATTTTTCATAATGCATGCCTGTATTCATCTGTAAGGAATATGCCATGATAATCCTTTCGTCAGTATAATTGAAGTGATAATATCCTTTAATCCATATCACAGGACAATATTTTCAGTTCAGTTAACCTTGTAAATCAGTATTCTCTGGGAGAAGATCCAATTGTACAGTGATTTGAAAAAATAATAGGTTCTCATTTTTCAAAGAATTTTAACATGGACTAGATAAGTGAAAACAGAAGGAAATTAAGTGACAAATATAACTTTGAGGACATATCTGAAGTAATCTAACTAGAGGTGTACTGGAACCAGCTGGAACCAGCTGATGAGAGCTCTGTGAGCATTCACACTTTGGAAATCAGCAAACTCTACAAATCAGGGTTCAATTTATTGCCTTGTTGAGTGTTTAAACTTAAGAATGGCATAGAGAAAATGTCAGTAAGGAAGATTATACTGAAATGTATGTGATAATGCATTTTTCTTCCTGGAGAGCTAGTGTTCACCATTTACCAGTACATCTGCAAATCTAACCATCTGACTATATATATCTATATATATATATACACACGCACACACATATGTATATGTATGTGTATGTACATTGTTTGTGACTGTGGAAGAGATACATAGTTAAAATTTTGGATTAATCAATAAATTACTGAAACTTATCATTGAGCAATCAACTAGGCAGCCAACTAGCCGATGACAAGGATTAATAAGAAAATTGGAAAATTGAAGGAGGAAGGTTAGATTGTCTTTTGTTGATATGGCTGATTTCAATGTGTAACAGGTGCCATGAAAGGGATAGGACTTGATCTGAACCTTGTAAGATGGATAGGATTTGGAAAGGTAGAGAGTAGGGTGTATTGTATTATTTTTGGGAAATAACATAAACAAAGCCATGAAGGCAGGAATGGCCAAATTATCAGTGAATAAACCAGGTTGTTTAGAGCAGAGATTTAAGTTGAGGAATAGTGTAAGACAAGTTTGGAATGTTAAATTGGGACCAATTTGGATGGTCCTTGATTGCCAGGTAAAGGAATTTGGACTTTATCTTGTAGTGTCTAGGGAAGTTTTGAGAATGATTTAGAAATGGTATTTTAGTAAGACTAATCTGGTTGATATGTGCAAGATAGATTGAAATGGGGAAGATAATTAAAAAGAACGTTATAACAGTACAAAATTGAAGTGATGGGCTTGAAGTAGGGTGGTGACAGTGGGAATGGAATTGAATAAATGAATGAGAGCTCTTACAGAAAAAGAATCATTAGGATTTGGTGGCTGGATTTGGAGGGTAAATGAGAGGCATGAGTAAAAAATAATTCTGAAGTTTAGATTTGGGTGACTTGCAGCATGACAGTACTTTAGTTACAGATATCCTGTGCGTATACTTATATGCTAATAATTTATCAATAGACATCTGGAAACTAATAGTCACAGAGACTAATTTAGCATGCAAGACTCAGAAGTAAGGCAGAGTCTAGAGGCAGACTGGCAAATCAGTCAACAAGCAGTTATTAAACATCTGAGTATCAGGCAATACAAAAATAGTAGAAACAATCCCTGCTGTCAAGGAGCTTTTATATTATATTAGAGGGATACAGCATGATCTTGGATAAATAAATACAAAGTAAATTTTTTTGGAGAAGGAACCTACCTGGGGAAATCAGGAAAAAGCCCATCAGGGAAACTGCATTTGAGCTGAGCCTTGAAGGAACTAAAGGTTCCAAGGTGAGAAGTAGAGCATTCCAGGTATGGAGTTGTGTGTTTGTGTAGGAAACAGACTGAAAAGTCATAGAGGCAAAGAAGAGTATGTAGGCTGTTTGGCTGGACTGGAGATTGTTTGAGGGGAAGTAATGTATCAGTAGCCTGAAAAGATAGGCTGAAGCTAAATTGTGAAGGACTTTAAATGCCAGACAGAGGACTTTGTATGTTCTCAGAATAATGACCACAGGTGCAAAACAAAGAACATTTTTTGTGTGTGCAATAAAGAACTACTGTGCATTCATGTGTTTATATTTAAACCTACAGATTGGTAGTAGTCACTTGCAGTAGTAATTTACAAATATGAAGGACTGTGATATGAATATGTATAAAACATATATTTAGTTTTATGTGTATATATGCCAGAATAAATGCACTCTGATCCTAGGTCTTGCCCTGTTAGATATGTTAGGTATATTTATTCCATTTGTATTTCATATATAGTATTCTCTAAATCTAGCAGGCAGATAGTTTCCTATCAACTATGGAACCATAGCACGTATGATGCAGGCAAAGTTGTTTCATGGGCCTTGTTATTCATCATTCCACCTTCCTTATCCACCTGAATTCCCAGCAGTTGGTTCCTATAAATAATTTGTAACTACAATTCATACATTTTTGGACATCTCCCAGTATGGGAACTTGTTTTGCGTGGTTATGCATATTTCTTACAAGAGTTTTCTTTTTTCTTTTTTTTTTCCTCCCTAAGTGGAGGGGTCAGAGGGAAAGAAAATAAGTGAAAAAAGAAGTAAAATAAAAGTTAAAAAAGTAATAGCGATTTCACGATTGGGAAATCTCTTGACCCATGTCAAGTCTCTGAAATTTTTTCCTGAACTACCAGAGCTTATTCAAATTATTTACCAATATTTACTTAAATTATTTACAAAAATTATTATTTAGGGACTTAAATATATGAAGCTCATACACACCTCTACTTTCTTCCTTTTTTGTTCATATTCACTCTTGTAGGGGAAACTTAATTGTCTTTGATGGGATTATAGTTACATTCTTTCTCCAGAGCCCTTAGTTGATGTCTTGAATTCCTTTCTTTTCCCCTAGGCTTCATCTAGCAGCCCAACCACTTTGCTGCTCAGATCTAAACTCATGTTCAGAAAGCATAAATATGAATAAATATATAGTTAAATGTACCTGAAACATAGAAAGCATAAAATAGAATCTTATTTCAGTAGGTCAGCATGCTGGACAGGGAATAAATCATGAATAGAATCCTCACATCCAAAATATGTTGTCAATATCAAGTTATTGCTACATTGTTATAGTGTGTTAGTTTTAGGTAAAGATTAGGTGTTACCTGAACTCCCTCTTCTCTTCATTAGAGACTCACAACACATCAAAGCAGTATTTGTTCTCAGGCAGAATGATATATTGTATTTGGTTGTTTTTGTTTGTTTGTTTGTTTGTTTTTTGTCTCCAAGACTGCATATTGGATTAAAAAAATAAACATTGTTTTTGCTATTCTAAGAAACCTTACTAAGGATAACATAATAAACCACTGTCAATAATTCACTAATCTGCAAGTTACTAGTAAAAACAAACTAGTTAATGGATATTAGTCCTGTTTTGTGTTTAGTCACTTACCTGAGTCTTAAAAAAAAAAAACAGAACGTTTTAGGGATGCATTTTGTTTGTATATCAAAATTATTTCTGTGAAAGAGAAAAGAAAACAACCATTCTGCTCCACCCTCCTTGTGACAAAGAGTAACAGCTAAGGAAAATTATCTGATACAGTGATGTCATCTAGCAGTGTCCATATTTTTCTGTCCTGGAATGTGTATCCTTAAATTATCTAAAGAAAATAATTACCATATTTGCACTTAATAGTTGACTAATAAGATAGAAAAATTTCACCACTGCAAATAATTTTAACCCATCTAGGTAGTTTCAGATTTCAGTTTTTTTCTTTAAATAGTATTTTATTTTTTCCCCCAGTTACATGTCGTGAAAATTTTTAGCATTCATTTTTACAAGATTTTGAGTTCCAAATTTTTAGATTTCAGTTTTTGAAAGACTTCAATTTGATCATCATTCACCATGGGAAAAAAAGTGTGATTCTAAAACTGTTGCACACTTGAACCAATTTAAATCAATTGAAAACATTGCTATCATTTACTTTATGCCTTTTTTATTTTATGTATTTTTAATTAAATTTTATTTTTCCAAACATATATAGTCAAGCAAAACAAATTACTGCATTGGCAAAAAACAAAAAAACAAAAACCCAACAACCCTAAAATGTCTCCATCTGTACTTCTGAGTCCATCAACTATCAGGTGTTAGATAGAATGTTTCATCTTGAGTCCTCTGGAACTATGGTTGGTTACTGTGTTTATGACAGTTCTAAAGTATTTAATAGATGGTTGTCTTTACAGTATTATTGTTGTTATTGTATAAATTGTTATTTGACTTTTAATGAAGATATTTTGCCTAACTTAAAAAGTATGTGTCAATACTTTTAAATCTTATCTGAAATATTTCTAGCAGTTAGATTAAAAAAATCCACATCAGGTCCCTTGGTAGTGAATCTTACCTTAGCAAAAGCACTTCCAACTTCCAGTCAATTGTCCAGTTATTTTTTTAAATAAAATTTTATTTTTTCTAATTTATGTAAAAAACAATTTAAACATTCATTTATTACATTTTTGAGTTCCAAATCCTCTACCTTCCTCCATCCCTTCCCCTTTCCCTGAGAGTGTAAGCAGTTTGATATAGGTTATACATGTGCAACCGTGGAAAATATATTTCCATATGTTTTTCCATGTAGTGAAAGAAAGCAGACAAAAAAATGAAAAAAGTAAAGTAAAAAGTAATATGCTTCAATTTGTCTAGAGACTCCATCAGTTCTTTCTCTGGAAATGGAAAGTATTTTTCATCATGTGTCCTTTGAAATTGTCTTGAATCATTGTGTTGTTGAGAATAGCCAAGTCATTCTCAATTTGTCATCGTGCAATATTGTAGTTACTATGTACAATGTTCTCCCAGTTCTAATCACTTCACTTTACGTCACTTTATGTAAGTCTTTCCATGTTTTTCTGAAAACATTCTGTTCATCATTTCTTTTTTGAACTGAGGTCTTTTTTTTAAAAATTTTTAACATGTGTTTTTAAAACTTTGGGTTACAAATTTTCTCCCTTCCTCCCTCCCCACCCACCCTCATTGAAAAGGCAAGCATCTCGATACAGGTTATAGATGTGTAGTCATGCACAACACTTCCATAGTAGTCCTGTTGTGAAAAACTAAGTTTATTTCCCTTCGTCGTATCCTACCCCCCATTTATTCTGTTATCTCTTTTGACCTTGTCCCTCCTCAGAAGTGTTTGCTTTTGATTATTCCCTCCCCAAATTTGTCCTCCCCTCTCACCCGCCTGCTGTTTTGTCCCCTTCCCCCCTTATTTTCCTGCAGGGTAAGATAGATTTTCATACCCCATTGTGTATGTTATTCCCTCCTTAAGCCAAATCCTATGAGAATAAGATTCACTCATTCCCCCTTACCTTTCCTCATTTCCCCTCACTGTAAAAGCCTTTTCTTGTCTGTTTCATGTGAGATATTTTACCTCCTACTTCTCCCTTTCTCCTTCTCCCAGTATAATCCTCTCTCACCCCTTAATTTTATTTTCCAGATATCACCCCCTTCATTTTCAACTCACCCTGTGCCCTCTATCTATCTATCTATACATACATAAAATGTTTTTCCTTCCCACTACCCTAATACTGACAAAGGACTCATGAGTTACAAATATCTTCCCCTGCAGGAATGTAAACAGTTCAACCTTAATAAGTCTCTTATGATTTCTCTTTCCTGTTCTCTTCCATGTTTCACTTGAGTCTTGTATTTGAAGGTCAAATTTTCTATTCAGCTCTGGTCTTTTCCACAGGAATATTTGAAAGTCCCCTATTTCATTGAATGACCATTTTTTACCCTGAAGGATTATACTCAGTTTTGCTGGGTAAGTGATTCTAGGTTGTAGTCCTATCTCCTTTGCCCTCCAGAATATCATATTCCATGCCCTCTGGACCCTTAATGTAGAAGCTGCTAAATCTTGTGTTATCCTGATTGTGTTTCCACAATACTTGAATTGTTTCCTTCTGGCTGCTTGCAATATCTTGATCTGGGAACTCTGGAATTTGACTACAACATTCCTAGGAGTTTTCCTTTGGGGATCTCTTTCAGGAGGTGATTGGTGGATTCTTTCAATTCTATTTTGTCCTCTGGTTCTAAAATATCAGGGCAGTTTTCCTTGATAATTTCTTGAAAGATGATGTCTAGGCTCTTTTTTTGATCATAGCTTTCAGATTGTCCAATAATTTTTAAGTTCTCTCTCCTGGAACTATTTTCCAGGTCAGTTGTTTTTCCAGTGAGATATTTCACATTCTCTTCTATTTTTTCATTCCTTTGGATTAGTGTTACAGTGCTTTGATTTCTCAAATTGTCACTAGCTTCCAGTTTCTCCATTTTAATTTTTAAGGAAGTATTTTCTTCAGTAAGCTTCTGGACTTCCCTTTTCGTTTGGTCAATTTTGCTTTTTAGGGCATTCTTCTCCTCATTGGCTTTTTGGACCTCTTTTGCCATTTGGGTTAGGCTATTTTTTAAGGTGTTATGTTCTTCAGTATTTTTTTGGGTCTCCTTTAGCATCACTCTCAGTTTTTCCTCTACTTCTCTTACTTGCTTCTCAGAATCCTTTTTGAGCTCTTTCATGGCCTGGGACCAATTCACATTTTTCTTGGAGTCTTTGGATGTAGGAACTTTGGCTTCATTGTCTTCTTCTGGTTGTATGTTTTGATCTTCTTTGTCATCAAAGTGAGATAATGTAGTCTGACTTTTTTTGCGCTGCTTGCTCATGATCTCAGCCAGTTACTTGAGTTATAAACTCTTTCTTAAGGTAGGAATCTGTTTCCAGTGTGGAGAATGTACTGTCCCAAGCTTCAGGGGTTTTGTGCAGCTGTTTTCAGAGATACTTCTAGGGACCTGTAAATTTTCAGTTCTTCCAGGGTACCATGATTAAGGATGAGGTGTTTACTCCTTTCCTGGCCTGTGCTCTGGTCTATGAGCACTCTTTTCTGTCTTGGAATTGTGAGGAGGGTTTCCTCTCCGCAGCCACCTCCACCATGCCAGCTCTCCTCCTCACCCTAGGACTGCCACCCAGAACTGTGACCCAGATCCAAGCACGGGCAAAGCAAGAGAATCCTGCACCAGCAGAGAGATTCCTGCCATCCCCCTCTGATCAGCCACTCGATTCCCCTTCAGTCTGTGGACCAGAAGCTCAGGAGGCAGCCACTTTGCTGGGGCCACTCTCGGGGAATGGGGCTGGAACCCCACCATCCTTCTCTCTCAGCACCACAGAAACAGACTTTTCCCACTGACCTTCTAAGTTGTCTTTGGTGTTCATGGGTTGAGAAGTCTGGAAACCACCACAGCTGCCTGTGATTCAGTCCTCTGAGGCCTGCTCCAGGTTCACTTTGGCCTGCGCATCCACGCCAAACTATGCTCCTCTCCCCGCCCGGCATGATATATCTTTCTGATCAACCATGCTGGCTGTCTTTGGCTGGAAATTTGTTTCACTCTTTCTTTTTGTGGGTTCTTCTGCTTTAGAATTTGTTTAGAGCCATTTTTTATAGGTATTTGGAGGGGTTTGGGGGAGTGCTCAAGCAAATCACTGATTTTACTCTGCCATGGCTCCGCCCCTGGAACTCTGTTCATCATTTCTTAGAGCACAATGGTGTTTCTTTACAATCATATACCACAGCTTGTTTAGCCATTCCCCAATTGATGGAAATGCCTTCAATTTCCAATTCTTTGCTACCACGAAAAGAACTGCCATAAATATTTTTGTACAAATAGGTCATTTTTTCTTTTTTTAAAATTTAAATCTCTTTGGAATACAGATCTAGTAGTGGTATTTTGGATCCAAAGGTTATGAACAGTTTTATAGCACACTGGGCATAGTTCCAAATTGTTTTCTAAAATGGTTGGATCAGTTCACAATTCCACCAACAGTGTCCTAATTTTCCCACATCCTCTCCAATATTTATAATTTTTCATTTCTTTCATTTTTGCCAATCTGATCGGTGTGAGGCGAGTTCTTTTAATTTGCATTTCTGTAATCAGTGGTGATTTAGAGCAGTTTTTCTTTTTTTTCTTTTTTTTTGGTAGAGCATTTTTTTACATGACTATATGTAGCTTTGATTACTTGATCTGAAAGCAACCTCTTCATAGCTTTTGAATGGTCCAGTTATTTTAAGCAGTATTTTACATAAGAAAATTCCAGTATAGTAAATGTTTAGAGTTCTCTGTGGGATATTTCCTTACTACCCTTTTTCAGAGTTTTAATTTTTTGTTATTCTGAACTCAACAAACATAAACAAATTTTCAAATATGAATTTCCACATATAAAGAACTAGCTTGGGGGGTGTACACACACACGTTAGTTTCAAGGTTGTCTTGATTGTGATCTGTCTGCATTGACTTTTGTTCTCTTCTATGCATTAAAAAAAGTGCTTCATTGATTTCCTTTTCTTTTTTAAATCACTTTCATGACTTCTTTGTGTGTGTGTGTGTGTGTGTGTGTGTGCGCGCGCACGTGCATGTGTGTGCCGGTTTTTACCCTCTCCACTAAAAAAAAAGCTATTCTTTGTAATAAGCTTAGTTAAACAAAACAAATCCACAAATTGGCCATGTCTAAAAATGTGTGTCTATTATTTTAGTTGGGGAATGGCTGAATAAGTTGATGGAATATTATTGTGCTATGAGAAATGATGAGGGGAATGGTTTCAGCAAAACCTGGAAAGACTTATATGAACTCATGCAAAGTGAAGTGAGTGGAACTAGGAGAATATTGTATGCTGTTACAACACTCTTGTAACAGTGATCAACTGTGAAAGACTTAACTACTCTGATGAAGACAATGTTCCAAGACAATTCCAAAGGAGTTGTGATGAAAAATCCACTTCCAGAGAGAACTGATGAACTCTGAGTGAAGATTGAAGAATATTGTTTTTCATTTTCTTTATTTTTCTTGGTTTTGTTTGTTTAAGAAATATGTTTTACATGACTTACATATATAATGGGTATCATATTACTTGTCTTCTCAATGGATAGGGGAGGGGCTGGAGGGAACGAGATAATTTGGAACTCAAAATTAAAAAAATAAATATTTGAAAAACCCCACAATAATGTATGTTTGATTTTGTACCTGTAGTCCCTCACTTCTCTGTCAAGAGGTGGGATGCACTACTTTTATCATGGGTCTTGTGGAGTCATGGCTTATCATCAAATTGACCAAAGTTCTTAAGCCTTTTAAATTTGCTTTTCTTTACAGTGCTCTAGTTATTGTGGAGAATGTTAGTGGCCAATTAACAAACACTTATCAAGTACTTCCTTAATATATGCCAGGTATTCCTAATTTGGAGCATATGGTTATTAATAGCTTCCATTTCCTCTTTTGAAAACTATCTGTTCAAATCCTTGGATTTTTTACCTTTTGGGGAATGGCTCTTGTTTTTATGTATTTGTTTCTGTTCTCTATGTATCAAAGTTTTTTTTTTCTACAATTAACTGTTTCCTTTCTAATTTTAATTATATTGTTTTCTTTGTGTAATTTTTTTTCCAATTTTATGTTATCAAAATTGGCTGTTTTATCTCCTGGGATCTTCTCCATCCTTTATTTAGACAAGAACTCTTCCTTTTCATAATTGTGAAAAGCACCTCCTTTTCTGTGCTTAACTTTATGATGTGACCTTTTATTTCTTGGTCAGGTATCCATTTAAAGCTAATTATGCTATGTGGTGTGAAATGATGGGCTAAATGCAATTTCTGCCAATCTGCTTTTTAGTTTTCACAGTAGTTTTTGTCAAATAATGAGTCTTTACACCAGTAGTTACCCTCTGTTACTATCTTCATTTGCTTCTGGATCTTATGTACCTAATCTGTTCCACTGATTAACTTTTTCAATTTCTTTAACCAGTACCAAATGGTTTTGATGCTTAAAGCTTTGGAGTGTAGTTTGAAAACTGGTACTGGTAGACCTTTTTCATTCACATTTTTTTTCATCATTTCCCTTGAGATTTCCTTGAGGGATATTTTGTTTATTTACGTGAATTTTTGTTATTTTTTTCTAGCTTTATAAAATTAACCCTTTTGGTAGTTTGTTATTATACTGTGTAAATTAATTTAGATAGCATTGCCATTTTTATCATATTTGGACAGCCCAACCATGGGCAATTAATATTTGTCTAATTATTTAGGTCTGTTTATTTCTGTAAAAAAAAGTGTTTTGTAATTATATTCATGTAGTTTCTGTGTCTTTGTAGGTAGAACCCAAAATATTTTCTGTAGTCTTTGGTTAGTTTGAATTGAATATCTCTTTCTATGCCTTCGTATTGGGTTGTGCTGTTAGTATACAGAGACTGATAATTTTTGTTGGTCTTTTAATTATTTCTAAAAATTTCTTTATTTTTTTTAAGTAAACAAAAATTTATTTTCTCTCCCTCACAGTTTCCCCTCTTTTTCATTGAAAAAATAAGCCTAGACAAGCAAAATAAATTCCAACATTGTCCTTGTCCAGAAAACATATATTTCTGTCTTCTGAGTCTATCACCTATCTGTCAGGTGATGGTTGGGTTTATTTTATATACTTCTTCCTCACTGTGGGGGGAATTGAACTTTATGTGATTTTTTAATGTTGCATATGTTTGTCTTTTTGAGGCAGCTAGGTGGCATAGTGGATAGAGTGCTGGGCTTGGAGTCAGGAAGACCTGAGTTCAAATGTGGTCCCAGACACTTAGTAGCTTTTTGACCCTGGGCAAGTCATTTAACCTCTGTTTGCCTTAATCCACTGAAGAAGAAAATGGCAAACCCATATCTTTGCCAAGAAAATTCCATAGACAGCAGTGGTGGGCTATGGTCCACAGGGTCGTGAGTTGTACACAAGTGAACAACAACAAATATTTTTCTCTTAAAGTAAAGTAGACACCTTTAGAAGCTGCATGAATGTTCAGACTATATGGATACCTTCATTTTGGAGGGATGCCTTTATTAGTAGCAGTGTGTCTAACAAACATGGTCCTGGAAAAATCTGGTTTCATTTTATTTTCACAGCTACTTTATCTTAGAAGATTTTACTTTGTTCTTTTTCTTTTGTTTCTCTACTATATAATAGTTATCTTTATTTTTGTCTCTTCCCTTTATTCAACTGTAAACTCCATAAGAATAGAGACACTATAATGGAAGTCAGTATGGTGTAGCATGGAGCACTTGACTTAATGTCAGAGGACTTATGTTTGAATTCAAACTCTCTCACTTATCAGCCTAGTTACCTTGATTGAACCTCATTTTGCTCACCTAGAAAAGGAGATTAGAGGACTTATAAGGTCCCTTCTCGTTCTAGGTTTTAGATCTTATCTAAACTGTCTATTCCAGTGCCTGATGCAATGCTTTGAATAAATATTTAATAAATGTTTGTTGAATGTTGAATTATATGATTCATGTCCACTGTGTTAAAATCATAACTGGGTTAGAACCATAGTGTGACTACCAGTCATTCCCTATTAGTTCTAGTCTTAAAAAACCATTAGGTTAGTCAGTCACCAAAATTTGTGAATAGAACTCTTCCTGTCTGGAGGGATGGTTGGGACCTGAAGGATGTTTTTGAGGACTGTCAACAAGCTTAATATAGCAGCATCAGTTGAGCTACCAAGTGACATGGCATCTCTCTGAGAACACAAGCATGGCAAAAAGCTTTAGTCTGCAATCCTGTGGATACACATGACACAGTACATTGATCCATGTCCTGCTCTATTAATGTAAATGCCAGACCAAATGGCAAAGAATCAAAAACATGTTTCAGTCTTGACTGAGCAAAGAGTTTGCTAAATTAGTTATAAGGGCCAGGAGGGGAATGAATATGCAAATATATATAGGAAATGGACTTTTAGAGACTTGAACTTTATATAGGGAGTTGCGATTATGTAGTAGAAACTTACAACTAGGAATATTTTGCTGGTCTAGAACCTATAAAAAAAGATACATCAAGTCTGTCTGCCTCTTTCCCCCTGCCTCATTATCCAGAAAAAGGGCATTAAGTAATTGATACTCCTAACTCTCCCAGAACAAATACTTTGGTATCAAAATGTTTTGTAAGAACATAAATGGGCAAGGAAAAAAATCAGCAAAAATTGCTGGAACCAGTAAGGCATTACACACATAGACACATATATACATGTATATAGATATATGTATACATGCACATTTATACATATAAATAGGCTCACATGTATATATAAATGTGTTTGCTTTGGCTAAAGACCTATTGTAGACTAGTGTTATCATTGAAGAAGCTCCAATTAATGTGCTCAGAATTATATTTTTACTTAATTTTCTGTTATCAAAGCAGCAACTTATTTTAAGTAAAGCTTTTTATCTTGATTCATTGTTATGATATGAGTATGTGTTGACTGACTTAAGTATAATACTTTTGTAAGCAGTTGCAAAATGTAAATATATTTTCATTTCTCAAGTGTTATTCTCAAATCAGTAAGCATTATTTAAAACACCACTATGGACAAGTCATTGTGCTAGGTGCTTGGAAGATAAAATGGCACAGGGAGGCCATGCAGATTGTAGTATGAAAGGGCCTAGAGAAGCCTAGTTCTCCTGTGATCCCAGCAAATATTTAGTGGAGCACCATGTAAAGCAATGAACAAGTAAATATAAGAGAAATGCCAGTAAGCTTCTTTATCCACTTTAGGACTGTACAAGGGGATGGACAGATGTATGTGAGTACTCATTGTGGGATGTGGGGCAAGAAGGATCCAGCAGAATCTTTACTGGCCCTGGCAAGTTGTAGCCTCATTGGACACAGACTCAATCCCTAGTAAGTCACTGCATGGGGGGATAGGTCTGGAAAGTATGTACACAGCTGGAGGCATTCCAAGACCATTAAAGCTAGTGCTCTTGCTACAGCTATAGCAAGAGATAGGGCCAGGACAAGGTCCAGAGATTTTATCTGCCAGGGCCCCTCCAGGATGCCTGAGAACAACACAGTCTCCTATATCTGGCTATATCTCTGGGGTCAGTCATAACTTAGGAAGGGAACAGAGTCTACTCTATAAGGCTGGCCCAATTTCTGCCATTGGTGAGTTCATCCTGGGGTCTCTGTGGCACTGTCAAGTCAGTCTTTATTCTTCTCCTGTCTCTTCCTGACTCTTGGACTTTAAAATCATGCCTTTGTGCAAAAGTATCTTCATTCCCCCTCTCCCTCCATTTTTAGTTCCCTTTTGTGTATTGTCTTCCTGCTTTAGAATGTAGGCTTCTTGATTGTAGAAACTGTCTTTATTTTTGCTTGTATTTATCTTCAATAAATGCTTGTTTCCTTTCTTCCTGGTGGTGACTTGTTCAAGGAGAAAGAGACAGAGATGGGGCTGAGGCCAGCCCTTTACATTTGACTACTAGGAGATAGACGTAAAAACCAGGGATTGTAGTAGAAAGAGCGGGAGGGAGTTACTGTCTGCAGAGGTATCCAAACTACAAAATGGGGATTGCACAACCCATCCAGGAGGGCAGAAAGGAACAGAAGATGACCCTGGCACAACATCCCAACCCAGGACTGAGCCTGAAGATGTGAGTAAACAGAAAAAAACTGAATAAGATGAAAAAATACTAATTTGCCAAAAAGGCAAAACCAGAAGAGAGTAAATTCATAATTGGTACAAGTAAAGCTTCAGAGAAAAGGTAGGGAAAGAAAGGGAATAAGCATTTATATAGTATCTACTATGTTCCAGGCACTATGCTAAGCACTTTTTTTTTTACAAATATTATCTCATTTGATCTTAACAACAACCTTGGAAGGTAGCCACTGTTATTTCCATTTTACAGACAAGGAAACTGAGGCAAGCATGTTAAATGACTCATTTAGAGTCACACAGCTTGTAAGTTTCTGAGGCCAGAATTGATCTCAGGTCTTCTTGACTCCAGGCTCAGTGCTTTGTCTACTCTGCCACAAGGTGCCTTTAAAGAAAAGAATGAGTCAGTCACAGAGATTCCAAGATTGGCTGGAAGAAATGAAGTAAGAATTTTAAAATGAATTTAAAACTTTTGAGGAAAATAATGGAAGTTGAACAAGTGGCTTAAAATAGAAAGTAGTAAACCTGATCCAATTAGTGGACTTCCTGATAAATAGAATGGAAAAAAAACAGAACTTTATGGTTCCTTGTGATAACAAAAATATTAGAATAAAGTCAGAAGGAAAATTAAGAGAACTTAAAAAGTATTACTTACTATAAAAAACAATTACCTTAGAAAGTGGGTGGAGGAATGATAATTTAAAAACCATTGGACTTCCTGAAAACTTGATGAAACAAAAAACATTAACAACATATTTTAAGAAATCATAAAACAAAATTGTTGAGATATATAAGAGCTAGAGAACTAAGTGAAAAAAAAGAGATTTTACCTGTCACCGCTTGAACACAATCACAAACTGAAATCACTGTGAATACATTAGCCCCAAAACATAAATTCCAATTCAAAGAGAAAATATTGAAAGCAGCCAGAAAGAAAGAGTTCAATACTAGGAAAGCACAGTTGAGATCACACAAGACTATGCTGCAATTATACAAAAGAGAGGAAATCTTGGAATATGATAACCCAAAAAGCAAAAGTCTTAAACTAAGAAGAACTTAGTCCACAAAACTGAGTATAATAAGACAGAGGAAAAATATAATTTTGACAAAATAGGGGACTTTCAAGTATTCTTGATGAAAACACTAGCACTGGGTAGAATTTAAAAAAAATATAAATATAGGACATGAGAAACATACAAAGTCAACTAAATATGAGCAAATGGAAGGGGCTAAATTATAATGAAGTTCTTACATTCAAATAGACAAAAAAATCTAGTGTTCCTTCAGAATCTAACTGTCTTCAAGTAATCTAGTGAAGAAAGACAAATGTAGGACTTGGGATATTTTTTGTTCTGTTTTGTTTAAGACAAGAAAGACCAGGAAGAAAAAAAGGAATGCTTTAGGGGAGAAATGAGGAAGAAGGGGGAGGAACTTACTCTTTCTTATAATTGTAGTGTCCCAGAAGAGTATGTAAACAGAAGAGGGCTTGGGAGAGTGGGTATCTTGTGAACTCCACTGTTACCTGAATCAAGCAAGGGAAGATTGAACACACACAAAGAGTTTGGTGTAGATGTTAAATTCAGTAGAGAAACAGATGAGGCTCTACCTCTTATTACCAGGAGGATAGACCTACCTATCACAGTATTCTCTTAAAATAATGCTGTTTATTCTTCAATATTGAACACTCACTATTGTTTTCACTGCCTACTTTTTCTTCTGCCTCTCCTTTCTTTCTTCTCCTTTCCTCTCCTCCTCTTTGTCCTTCTCCTCTCTCTTTCTTTCTCTCTCTCTCTCTCTGTCTTTGTCTATCTCTCTCTCTCTCACACACACACATTTTGCTCTAACAGTGGTAGATAATTAATCTGACCTGCTATTGATACTGCAGACAGAAAAAAATTATTTTACTTAACAAAATATCAAAGCATGAGAGGAGTTCCTCGAATGTATGCAGTAAGCATGAAACAACTCTCAACAGATTAAAATGTAAACCTTCTCCGTTGTCCAGATAGCAAAGTGTCTGGGCTCTTGACTATAACCTACAGACTATATGTATTCTCAGTGTTCTACTAGCCTAGGCCAAGAAGGGACAGGCTGAGTTCCTTATAAAGGAGATCTTCACCTCTACTAAGTGCTAGGACATCTTCAGCACTTATTGGTTAACTATCCAACCTAGAGGAAAGAACCTTGCAATCAGCCTTCTACCTTTATACCCCTGAATTAATGAAAGCCCTAGTAGAACTCCTGAGAAAGGAATCCTACTCCAGACCAATTCATAATTGCTGTTTCTTTTGAGAAGATGGTGATAGTGAGGAGCTGTCCAGTTGAAGCTTATCCTGGGGAAGATAGGAGGTCAAGTGACATTCCTAAACCCAGGTACAAAAATTTGCATACACCCACAAAGTAGTGATTATGATAAATTATATCAGATGGTTATGCTTGAACTCTCCTCATTTTCCTTCCACTTAAATTGAACTAAGTTTCTTTGCTGGCACACTGGAATCATCACTTTGCTCTAGACCTTAGCCTGTTCCTCCAACACCTTTGCTTAACACTGGTGGATGTCTGGAGTAACTGACTCCTTGTGCTGTACAACCTACACAATCCTTTTGTCCATTTTGCATTATGACCATGATCTCTGGCTCACAAGGTTTCAATCTTTGCCATAGACAGCTAGAGTTCATGGAAAGTCCTGCCCTAGAGGGAGCACGGAAGAACATTTATAATGGTGGTAGAAGCCATTAATAAGAACTCCCTGCAGGAAGTGACTTATCTTTGCAGACCTTTATATCCAAGTTAACTTCCTTTACTCCCAGCCAGCTCAATTTCAGTATTCAGGGTATCCCTAAGCATCAGAATTTATTATTCTTTCAAGTTCTATTTCAGTAGTTTGAGTAGGTATGGCACGGAACAAATAAATTTAAGCAACATTATCTTTTATTGCATTATCATAGTCTGATCATGAACAATTAACATTTTGACAATCATTTGTCTTTTATTTCTGTAAAGAATGTATTCTAAACCTTGTCGTTGTTTTCATATAAATTTTTTGTCTTCATAAGTATGCCTCCAGATATTTTATACATTCTGTAGTTTTTTTGAATAGAATTTCTTTTTTTCCTTCCTGATGGACTTTGTTGGTAATATAGGGAAGAGCTGATGATTTCTGGATATCCTGTAGATATCTCAGAATTCAGCATATCCAAAACAGAACTCATTATCTTTTCTCCAAAACCTCCCCCCCTTTCCAAATTTCTCTGTTACCATTGAGGATACCACCTTCTTCCCACTCACCCAAGCCCACAAACTAGGTGTCATCCTCATTTCTTTTTACATATTAACCCCACATATCATGCTACCAAGTCTTGGCATTTCTACCTTTACAACATCTTTTGTATATGTTCCTTTCTTTCCAGTTACAAAGCCACTACCCTGGTACAGGCCCTCATCACCTCACATCTGGACAGGAGTAATGGCCTTCTGGTTAGTCCCCCTTCCTCTTCTCTCCCTACTCTAGTCCATCCTTTACTCAACTGCCAAAGTAATCTTAAAGTTCAGGTCTGATCATGTCATCCCCCTCCTCAATAAACTTCAATCTGGTGAGATCACTGAGTAAGATTGTACAGAGGAAAATGAGAAGTGGATGCATGAGAGAGCTGTGTGGCACACCCATTACCTAATCTAGATGAAGCTCAAACAAAGGAGATTGAGGAACAATAAGACCAATAGGAGAACCAGGAGAGAACAGTGTCATGAAAACTTAGAAAGGAGAGTGAATTCCAGAGAAGAGAGTGATCAACATTGTCAAAGGCAGCAGAGAGGTCCAGAAGAATTAGAATTGAAAAATGAACATTAGATTTGGCAATTAAATAATCATTAATAATTTTGGAGAGAGCAGTTTTCGTTGTATGAAGAGATCAGAATCCAGACTGCAGAACGTTAAGAAGATAGGGAGTGGTAGCACGTAGTATAGATTGCTTTCTCAGGGAGTTTATCCACAAAATGGAGAACATATATAGAATGATCACAGGAATGGTTGTATCAAATGACACTTTCTTAAGGATGACAGAAACAGGAGAATATTTGTAGGCATGAGGGAAATAGCTCATAGGCAGGGAGAGATTGAAGATTAGTGATATATTTAGGTTGAGGATGAGGACAATCTGATGTAGAATATGGGATAAAGTGGGGGTCACATGTATGTAGAATAGTGTATCTTGGAAAAATCAAGAGCCACCTCTTCATGTGAGACAGGGGTAAAGTAGGGGATAATAGAAGACATTTGAGATAAGGAAGAGGGAAGAAGAGGGAGCTCACTTGTTTTGTTGCAGTATGAAGCAAGGTCCTCAACTGAGGGCCATCTTTCTGAGAGTGCAGGTCCTCTGCAAAACTCTCTATGTTGCCTCAGCAGCATCTTTTTTCATCCACTGCCTGGAGTGTTCTCTTGCTTGTCCTCTCACAAGTGTCCTCTTGTATGTATTATCTTTTGGCAATTGCTAGTGACGATGGGAAGCCACACCTCTGGTTATCATAGGTACCAGGTTGAGCCTAAAGGGTTCTTCTCATCTGACTGAATGATAGATTTCATCTGCAGAGTACATGGTCTTAGCTGTAGGGATTTCCAATTACTGCATTCTCAACAAAGAATGAAGGTATCAATCTCACCTTTGAGGAGTGATTCACCTTCCATACTTGCAGTTTTTCCTTAGGACTCAGATCCAGCTCCAGTAGCAGACATTGTGCTATTGAGGCAACCCAATCCCCCTAATTTCATTTCTACTTCTTATGTTTTGGATGGGCATCCCTTGCCCAAGAGAATCCAGAGTGGTACAGAGGATGATAGGACCCCCTGCTTGCTCCATAGTTTACCCTCCCAAAGGAATTGTGTGAGATTATTCAGATTTCTCAAGACTGCTAACTACTTGTACTAAATTATTGTCCCCGGGGGAACATTGTCTTCAGTAATTCTTAAATTACAGGAGTTTCCCTTATTGTTGTCAGTCTTAAAGGTTGTCTTGGGGTCGACTGAGACTGGAAAGGGGGGAGGACTGAGAATGGGCTATATCGAAGAGGATCATAGGAGAATAGATTTATTATCATGGGAAGTGACCTTAGCGATCATCAAGCTCAACCCCTTTATTTTATAGATGAGAAGATTGTTGCATATTTGCCTCCTTTCCACATCCAATGTTTGTATCTATTTGGTATTTACTCATCTCTATATGTGTTGTTCTCTTTACTGATGTTCTTCTTCATTCGACCCCCCCTTCCCCCACCCCAATAGAATGTAAGTTCCTTGGAGGCAGGGACTATTTCTCTTTTTTTTTCTTTTTTAAAATTTTTTATTAATTTATTTTATCAACAATCACTTCCATAAGCTTTTGAGTTTTAAATTTTTCTCCCCCTGCCTCCCTACCTCCCTCCCCATACAATCTAATATAGACTATACATATACATTCCTATTAAACATATTTTCACATTAGTCATGTTGTAAGTAAGAATTAGAACTAATAGGAGGAACCACCAGAAAGAGAAAACAAAGCATAACAGAAGAAAAAAATTGCAAATAGTATGCTTTGATCTGCATTCAAACTCCATAGTTCTGTTTTTGGCTGTGGATAGCATTTTCCATCATGAGGCTTTTGGAGATGTCTTAGATCCTTGTATTGCTGAGAGGGGTTAAGTCTATCAAAGTCAGTCATCACTCAATGTGGCTGTTACTGTGTACAACATTCTCCTGGTTCTGCTCACTTCACTCAGTATCAAACCATACAAGTCTTTCCAGGTATATCTGAAGTCTGCCTTTTCATCATTTCTTATAGCACAATAGTATTCCATTACATTTATATATCACATTCACAATTATGATTACTGTCTGTGTCTTTCTCCATCCTTCCACCCCCCATTTATGCTTTTCTTTCTCCTTTCTCCTTTTCCTTCCTCACTAATGTTTTGCTTTTGACTACCACCTCCCTCAGTCCCACCTCCCTTTTATTAACCCCCTCCCTTTTCTTTCCCCTTTTCACTCCTACTGCCTATAGGGCATGTTAGATTGCTATGCCTAACTGATTATGTTATTCCCTTTTTGAGTCAAATCTGATGACAGTAAGGTTCAAACAATGCTCATCTCCCTCTCTTCTTTCCCTCTGCTGTAATAGGGTTTTGTGCCTTTTCCTGTGATGTAATTTACCCTTTTCTGCCTCCTCCTTTCCTATTCTCTCAGTACATTTTCTTAGATCAGATTAATTCACTTACTTGGATCCATTTAACCCACTCGATTAGATTTTTTTCATCATTTTATCAAAGTTAATTTATACCCACCCCCTTTATGTATACCCCTTTAACATGGTGTAATAACAATACAGTTCTCAAGAGTTACAAGTGTCATCTTCCCTTGTAGGAATGTAAACAGTTTGCCCTTATTAGCAACATATTGTATCTTTCTGTCCTATTTGCCTTTTTATGTCTGTCTTGACTCTTGTATTTGAAGATCAAATTTTCTGTTAAGCTCTGGTCTTTTTATCAGGAAGGTATGGAAGTCCCCTATTTCGTTGAATGCCCATCTCCTCCCCTCTTCATGTTCCACTTGAGTCTTGTATTTGAAAATCAAATTTTCTATTCAGCTCTGGTCTTTTCATCAAGAATGCCTGAAAGTCCTCTATTTCACTGAATGACCATTTTTCCCCCTGTAGGATTATACTCAGTTTTGCTGGGTAGGTGATTCTTGGTTGTAATCCTATCTCCTTTGCCCTCTGGAATATTATATTCCATGCCCTGCGGTCCCTTAATGTAGAAGCAGCTAAATCTTGTGTTATCCTGATTGTGTTTCCACAATACTTGAATTGTTTCTTTCTGGCTGCTTATAATATTTTCTCCCTGACCTGGCAACTCTGGAATTTAGCTACAATATTCCTGGGAGTTTTCCTTTGGGGATCCCTTTCAGGAGGAGATTGGTGGATTCTTTCCATTTCTATTTTGCCCTCTGGTTCTAAAATATCAGGGCAGTTTTCCTTGATAATTTCTTGAAAGATGCTGTCTAGGCTCTTTTTTTGATCATGGCTTTCAGATAGTCCAATAATTTTTAAATTCTCTCTCCTGGATCTATTTTCCAGGTCAGTTGTTTTTCCAATGAGATATTTCACATTGTTTTCTAATTTTTCATTCTTTTGGATTTATTTTACAGTGTCTTGATTTCTCATAAAGTCACTAGCTTCCAATTGCTCTATTCTAATTTTTAAGGAAGTATTTTCTTCAGTAATCTTTTGGACTTCGTTTTCCATTTGGCCAATTTTGCTTTTTAGGGCATTCTTCTCCTCATTGCCTTTTTTGGACCTCTTTTGCCATTTGGGTTAGGCTATTTTTTAAGGTGTTATTTTCTTCAGTATTTTTTTGTGTCTCCTTTAGCAAGCTGTTGACTTGTTTTTCATGATTTTCTTGCAAGACTCTCAGTTTTTCCTCTACTTCTCTTCCTTGCTTCTCAAAATCCCTTTTGAGCTCTTCCAAGGCCTGGGATTGATTCATATTCTTCTTGGAGGTTTTGGATGTAGGAGCTTTGGCTTCATTGTCTTTTTCTGGTTGTATGTTTTGATCTTCTTTGTCACCAAAGTAAGATAATATAGTCTGACTCTTTTTGCGCTGCTTACTCATGATCCCGGCTAATTACTTGAGTTTTAAACTCTTTGTTAAGGTGTCTGCTTCCAATGTGGGGAATGTACTGTCCCAAGTTTCGGGGGTTTGTATAGTTGTTTTCAGAGATACTTCTAGGGACCTGAAAGTTTTCAGTTCTTCCAAGGTGCTATGATAAGGGGCGAGCTGTTTTCTCTCCACCACCTCAACAAGCTCCGCCACCTCCTTGCCCCAGGACCACCCCTCAGAACTGTGACCCACATCCAAGCGCGGGCAAAGCAAGATTCCTGTTTCAGCACTGGCAAAGAGATCCCTGCAATCTCCCTCTGATCAGCCACTAGATTCCCCCTCAGTCTGTGGGCTGGAAGCTCAGGAAACAGTCATGGTCCCCGGGGGTGGCTGAGACCTAGCTCCTTCTCTCACTGCAGTTACAGACTTTTTCCACTGACCTTCCAAGTTGTTTTTGGCATTCGTGGGTTCAGAAGTCTGGAAGCTGCCACAGCTGCCCGCGATTCAGTCCTCTGAGGCCTGCTCCAGGGTTGCTGTGGCCTGCACGCCCACGCCGAACTGCACTCCTCTCCCTGTCCAGCGCGATATACCTTTCTGATCAACCATCCAGGCTGTCTTTGGCTGGAAATTTGTTTCACTCTGTCTTTTTGTGGGTTCTGCTGCTTTAGAATTTGTTTAGAGCCATTTTTATAGGTATTTGGAGGGGTTTGGGGGGAGAGCTCCAGCAAGTCACTGCTTTCCCTCTGCCATCTTGGCTCCACCCACCTATTTCTCTTTTTTTTGTTTTTATGACCATATTCTGACAAATTGGACAGAAGATCAGTCCTTGAGTCTAGAGTCTGGAAGATCTGAATAGATTTGTGACCCTTAGCAAGTCATTTAACCCTTGTTTGTCTTAGGGGCTAATAATAGCACTTACCTCTCAGGGTTGTTGTTATCAATTGCGATAGTTGTAAAGTTCTTAACCCAGTGCCTGGCAAATAGTAATTGCTTATTAAGTTCTCCCTCCCTTCCTCCTTTCATCTCTCAGAGTCTGTTTCAACCCAAATGGATGTGTGTGTTATGCCAGTGTTACTCTGAAAGTGGACTATGCTCTGAAAATGAAGGGATGTCTCCAAATCTATTGGGTGTCAGAGTAGTCTGCCTGCCCTTGTTTCCTTCAGTATATATGGAGCTGTTGAATTATGTATTATCCAAGTGCAACAGTTTTGGACCTAGTATTGCTGTTAATTAACAGATCATCTGGGTTTACTGGAATTCTTACCTAACATCTGTTCTCTTCAGGGACTACCTACCTGGATTAATGAATACTGAGCACCCTCATTTTCATTTTATGAAAGATTGCCATTGAGCTTATATGTCATTGTTTAGCTTTACTTTGGACCCTACATCCTTGCCTAGTTAGACTGAGGCTAAATCACTTTTATATGTGAATCGTCAATTAATTAATTCTTCCAGGGCCTCAGGGTTCTATTTGTGTCTTTGAAAAAGTCCTGTTAAGCTGACACCTGGGTGCCTGGGGAAGTTATTTACCTTCCTCTTGTGAGTTAACAGTTTCTTCTAAGAAACAGTAGTACACTCATTATTAATGGTGTCATCATAGAGTCAAGACATCATTTATAACTGACAAAAGGGTGTTGGAGATTTGTTGATGGGAAAAGTAACTAGGAGTAAATGTGAAGGAGATTGAAAATAAGAGTAGGAAATAAACTTCCTAGCCTCACAGAGTTTGCTAGTTTTTCCTGATGGATTTTTATTGTTATTGTAATTGTAAAATGTATTGGGAGGAGGAAATATAGATTTTTACCTCTTGTAATGTGGCATATTGAATTAAAGTATGTAACATTTATTTCCTCAGGAAAATGGATTATGTATTATAAGACCAACTATCTTATAATATCTACATTTTTAATCTTTTTGTTAATATTCGACATTCCTGCTGCATAGGCTACTGGTTTTTACTGCATGACTACTTTGTTTTCCTTTGAAAGAGCTGCTGTTTTCAAAATTAATGTTGATAAGGAAAAACGGAAAAGGACAGTTTTTGATGGTTCTTGCTAGTGAATCATAGTGTAGATAATACAAAGAACAAGAATTCTCACAGACTGAATAATTGATAAGTTGATGATGAAACCTCTCTGGTTCCACAGGAGTAATTCTATAGTTTTAGCATGCCCTTTAGGAGATGTAATAGAATTAAGGTAATTCTAAACTCTAAAACCTTGCTCCATAAGGATCATATTTTTAGTATTATTTACCTGATGTTCACACCGTGGGAAGATCCTGGCTAAGTCATTGACAAGGGAATAGCAGAAGCTAGAAGGTCACCAAACTCTTTCTATTTTACACACAAACCAGGCTTGCTTTTGTACATCCTTGTCTCAGAGCTCAGAGAGGTTACACAACTATTCATCTTGCGACTTAGAAAAACACAGTGACTTTTAGAGAGAAAGGATTTTTCCCAAAGGAAACAGACTACTCTCAGAGAATCAGTGATACACTCAATTGAATTCTTATTATTTTTCTGTATCTAGTCTCATTATTTGATTTTTGGGTACTTGAATATTTTACTGTAAAACTGAAAAAAAGTAAAGAGTAATAAAAACAATCTTAGTCTGCTGCTCTTCAGAATTTTTAAATGACATGTTGCCACAGGCTATTTTGAATTTACTTGTTAAATTTATGAGCCAACTAATAAGGACAGGAGGTCAGAGGAAGGGTGGAAGGAAGATAACTCCCAAGAATGCTAGATCTACCATGGCAATTCAGATGAATGTATATTTAGGAAAAGTTGAAATGTTACACATGATGGAGCTGAATATGAACAAATACAGGAAACTAAATTAATAAAGAAAATACTTTAGGCAGCATGGCCCCAGTGAAGAGTGAGCCTTGTTCACGGTTAAGAAGACCTGAGTTCAAAGCCTGCTGCTGGCCCATACTACTTATGGGACCGTGGACAAGTTGCTTTAGTTCTCAGTGTCTCAGACAACTGAGTAGAAGGAGTTTACTTCCCTACATCAGTAAAATCATAGGTTCAGATTTTTAATAAAAAATCAAGGTTAGGATTGTCTGTTCACTTTTCTAATTAAAAAAAGAGCTAGAAATTATAGTAGGCTGCAAGTCAGATGTGCATCAATAACATAGTGGCTGTTAATAGAGAAAAATGATGTTGAGATCCTTGTTAGTTAGAATATATGCCAGCTTTTTCAGAGTATTAAGTTTAGTGCACTGTTTCCTAATTATTGTTCCATAGTTTGGTGGACATTCTTGGGGTATTCTGTATCTTCTCATACTCTTTTGTTGATTTTTGAAAGGAGTAGGAAGCAGTAGGAAGAGAAACTAGATGAGAGATGAAGATGGTGGTCATCATGGTGATGAGAACAGGGAGGATGAGTGTGTGTGTGTGTAAGTAAAATGTTTTGTGTGAAAAAGGAAGTATAGAAGGATAGATGACTGGTCCAATGGATGGCTGAATATAGGGGAGAATCCCTTTACCCTTAGAATGGCTTGATGTGAGTTTCCGGACTGAAAATTGTTGGCAAATACTTCTCTGGGAGATCAATAACATAGACCATTGGTTCTAAGAAGGGTTGCAAGGACTGATTTCTTCTAAAAGTGCTTTATTAAACTAGTAGGTCCTGTCCCAAAATTTTTGAAGTCTTATGTATCTTGATAAATTATAGATTCTTAGGATCCAAGAAACTGATTCTTTGGGTCCATTTGGGAGGAGGAATCTAACAAAATATTTCTTTAAGTAAAAGAATGGAAAGTTTTCTAAATCTCAAATTTGCCTTAAAAGAAAAGAGATTCTATTCAGAAGCAGTTTTAGTTTCTATTGAAGCTTGCCTTGCTTGAGCAGGAAAGGTGGAGAGAAGAGGACTTGTGATATTTGAACATCATGTGATGGAGCATCCAAGGAAAGATATTACTCAAGGATATGTTAGAGAAGAAGACATTAGAAATAAATCATGACAATATTTTCACAGTTTAACGGAATATGACTTAGAAAAAATAAGGATTTTATCTTATAATAAAAAAACCAATTTTAACTCATGTTACAAAGTGACTAAAAGTTAAAGACATATGAAGAACATAAAATATAAAATTTAAATTTATAAAAAAAGGCATCCTGTCAGACATTTAAAAGACATAATTCTACTTTCACTTTCTGTGTTTCATCTTCATAGTTTAATGAAGACTCTGTAAGTGACTAGCTTTTGGCATGTTGTCTTTAAGGCTAAACTCATCCACTTACATTACAAAGGAAACAGTTCCTCTGTTGTCTAAGCATGAGTAACTGTTCCTTGCTTTGCAATCTAATTTGAGCTAACTTTTTATGTGAACTTCACATGCACCATTCCTTTCTTCTCTCACTTTATGTTGATCATCCACTTTGCCCTAACAACTTTTCTTATAATAATGAAAAGATGAAAGTGAGAAAGGCTCAGTTATTAAATGATGTCACAGAATTTGAGTAATTTCCAATTCTTGTTTGTTCATTTACTTGCAGTGGCTATAGAAGTCTTTGATGGGTCCAATTTAAAATGAATATACTTTACTTTAAGCACAAAACTTGGGAACCCTGATTGCCTGGGAAAGTGAATGAATTCATCAACAGCTTTCAGTTTTGAAGTTTCCAACCTTAGAAGGTGCTACTGCAATATTTAAATTGTACACCAACACTAAGTTGTTCTAGAACATGTAGTACCTAGTATATGTATGCTTGGGAATATGCAAAAGTGCTTGATTTTTGATGTTACTGAATATCTTCTCTTTGTATTATGGTTCCTAAGAGATTTGAAATTGTTCAATAAAAAACTTCCTTTTTAATATATGCATTATAGATTACATTTTGAAAGAGTTGGAAGTATTAATTATAGGATTACATAGTAAATCTTTGAAATTGATGCCCTTTTTTCTTAGGGAAACGAAAATCTGAAATTTTGTTTCTTAGAAAGGGCATATGATCTTATAAAACCATCAGAAAACATAAATAAAAAAAGAAAATAAGCATTCACAAGTTTTTTCAAACTTCATTTGTGTATGTTTGAAAAATTCAGTGACCCAGAATACTAGTGTTCCATAGTTGCTCATTATCTTTCTCTCTAAAATGAAGTGTTGGACTAAGATGGCTTGGTGATACAGTGGATATATAATGCTGAGCTGGGAGTCAGGATAACTTGAGTTCAAATTTGGCCTCAGACAATAGCTAGGTGACCTGGGTGAGTCACTTAACCTCTGCCTCAGTTTCCTCATCTATAAAATGGGGATAAAACAGTATCTCTCTCACAGGGTTGTTGTGAGCATCAGATCAGATGTAAAGCAATTATCTCAGTGCTTGGTTTATATTATTATTTATAAAATTTACATTATTGTTTTTATTTTGTTATATTGTTGTTATACTACATTACTGTTATTATTTACTTATTATTAAAGTAGGTACTTAATAAATGCTTGTTCTCATCTTCTTTCTTTCTTTCTAGATGTATGATCCTATTATCCATAGGTCTTTTTCCTGCTCCTTTCTTAGGATGAAATCCCCTCCATCCACATCAGCCTCAGGTCTCCTCTTATTTGTTTAGTTCCAATTCTCTTATTCATAGATTTCAAAAAAATTACTTTACCTCTATGTTATTTTCTTTGCTAAGAATGCCCCTGGGAGCTGAAGTTTGCCTGTCATTTCTAAATCTTCCACTTTTGACTTTAAAATCCCTGATCCTTACCTTTCCATTTTTGCAAGTGGTGTATTAAACTACTTTCTGACTGGACCCCTATGCTCTAGGTGGGAGAATTAGCATTTCTGTGTCTCTTTCCAGGCTCTCATCATTTCTTGTTTGGGTTGTTGCAATGGCCTCTCCACCCAGTGTCTCTCCGCACTTCAACCCATCTCCCACACTGTTGCCAAAATGATTTTTTTTAGGTGCAGATCTGACCATGTCATTCACCTTCTCACTAAATTTTAATGGCTCCTCATGGCCTCTAGGACAAAATATAAACACTTCCGTTTATCCTTTAAAGCTCATCACAACCTGGCCCCAACCTACCTTTCTAGCTTCTTATTACATTACTCTGCTTTCTATACTTTCCAGTCTATTCAGGTTGTTCTCTCTGTTTCTTGCACATGACACTCCATCTCTCATCTCTGTGTTTTTGCACTGGCCATTCTCAGTGACTGGCATGCCCTCTCTCCTGACCTCTGTCACAAGGAATCCTTCCCTTTCTTTAAGACATAGCTCAGAGTCCACCTTCTGTATGAAGCTTTCCATGATCCTCCCAACTGCTAGCATCCTTACCCCCAACTATCTTGTATTTATTTTATAATCCTTCTGCATAGATTTATTCTTGTCTGCTTACGTAAGTGTGTCCTCCAATAGGATGTAGTTTCCTTGAGAGCAGAGATGGATTCTTTTTTTGTCTTTGTATTCCTAATGCTTTGTACAATACTTAGCCTGTTGTAGTCACTTAATAAGTGCTTTTCATTGATTTGATTGATTCTTTTCGTGACTTTGTTTTAGATCCCTCACTTCAATATACATGCAAGCGTTACTCCTGAGTTTTCATTGTTTTCCATCCTTTGTTTCCTTTTGGTCTTCCTTTATCTTTCATTCCAAAATACCAAAGTTACATAGACAGGCTTCTCCATTTGGATAGGACTGGGTATTCTAGGTTGGTGGACAGTTGGGGATCAGTGATGAACTGTTCTACTCACTTTTGTTTGAGCAGCGGGAGGATCAAGGAAGACTTCAAGGAGGAGTTAAATACTGAGTTGGATATTGAAAGAAGAGGGGGGGTGTAACAGGGGAAGGTTAGGGAAATAAGCATTTATATGGTGCAGGCATGGTGCTTGGCATTTTTAAAATAAATATCCTTATAAATTTTATTTGTTCCTCACAAATATTTGATCCTCACAAAACCTATGAGGTAGATGCTATCACTATGCTATTTTACAGTTGAGAAAACTGAAGCAAACAGAAGTAAAATGACTTGCCTAGGGTTATACAGCTAGTTAGTGTCTGGGTGTCTGAACCTAGGTCTAACTTCTAGCTTCATTCTTGACCCTTCCTTTTCTTTCATCTCCTCTTCCCCCAACCATATCCAGTCAGTTTCCAAGTCTTGGATATTTTTATCACCTCAACGTTTTCCACCACGTGGCCACCTATGAGCATAGACCTTCTTTGTGCTATTTGCAGTGGCTTCAAATTGATTTACCTCCCTCTAGTCTTTCCTTTTTTCAAATAATATTCTAAGCAGCTGTCAAAATCATATTCATGAAGGGTAGGTTTGACCATGTCACTCATCTTGAGTATCTCCTTCATGCCTTTAAGATAAAATAAAAACTATTTAATGTTCAAAACCCTTCATAATCTGGCACCTACTCTCATGTTATACTCCTTTATACACATCACGTTCCAGCCAAGCTGGCTTGTTTGCTAATCCCAATACATGATGTTCTATTTCCCTTCTCAGACGTTTGCATGGGCTGTCTGCTAAGCCTGGAATGCATTCCCACCTCACCTCCACCTATTGGAATCCAGAGCTCCATTCAGGGCTCAGCTCCACAGCCAAAAGGCCCATCCTGATCCCCGAGTTAGTCCTCCCAATCACATAGCTTATCTACCTCTCTGTTGCTTTCTCCTAGTTGATGATTCTTTAAGAGCAGAGACTATTTCAGTTTTTTTTTTCACTAGCACCTTAGCACAGTGTTTTGCACATAACAGGTGCTTATGGAAGTGATTTTTTTTTTTCAGGAGATAAGAACAACTGGAAGCTTAGGAATAAAGGACTGGTGTTGTCAGAGGCATGATTTAAGATGACTTATCTGGCAATAATGAGGAAGACAAGATGAAGAGAAGATATACTGTAGCAGTTTAGAAGGCTGTTCTAATAGTCCAAGGCAAGAAAGAATGAGCATTTTTGTAGTGATTATGGAAAAGAGAAGTTAGTCTAAGAGTTATTATGGAGGTTGAATTGATAGATCTTTTTTTGGGGGGGGAGCTGGGCAATGGGGTTCAGTGACTTGCCCAGGGTCACACGGTTGGAAGTATCTGAGTCCGGATTTGAACTCAGGAAGATGAGTCTTCCTGAATCCAGGCCTGGCACTCTATCTACTGTGCTAACTAGCTGCCGTTCTTTGTTTGCCTTGCTATGCATACATATATACGAATATATTTTTATATCTATCTACCTATATATCTACATATATATCTATATATCTATATCCTGCCATCTGCCTTCACTTTCATCTCTTATATATCATTTAAAATATGAATTTTTGATGAGCAGCTCATGGAGTTATTCATATTTTCTTTCTCTTCAGAATTAATTATTATTGCATCATTAAAGTTTCATTCCTGAAAGTCTCTTATTCCTTTGGATTTGACTTCCCATTTAGAATATCAAACCATAGGATCTCAAGAATTTTTTTGAAATCCACTCTCTGAAAGATATACATCAGACTCTGCCTAGTGTTACCTGTTTTTTCGTTATGAACTCCAAGGTAACACAATCTTTGCCTCTGAAGGTTTCCATCATTACTTTACCATCCAATTCTCCCTTATTGGTCAATATTAGATCCAGAATAGTAGTGCTCCTTGTCTCTAGAAATCTTTGCCACCATTTCCATTCCCTTCATCTCTTTTTCCTTTATTCCCAGTAGGATCCAGAGCTTGTTATTACTAGATTAGATTATTAGAAGTTAGCGTCATATGCTTATAGATTCTCTAGGCTGTATTGAGCTGTCTCAAGAAGAATTAATCAAATATATTTGCCCAAGAAAGTTGTGTGTACATCTTTGAAAGGTACTAATTATTCATTTAGTGACCTCTCTACATAAAAATATAGGATAGGTAGTAAGTGGGAGCAAATAATGTATATAGAAGTTCCATTATTACCCTGACAAGGTAAAGATTAGGGGAACATTTTAGATAATACAATAAATAATGGCAACTTTCTCTTAAAAAACAAAAACAAAAACAAAAACATGAGCTAGCTTATTATGCTCACATGACTGATCACATAGATCTAAAAGAATCTTAATGATCCATGAGATAATTGTTCTCATTATTAAAGGTACATCTGCATTACAAAAAAGTAGTGCTTTAAAAACACAGTGCACTGATGCACTTTGGAAAGCCCTCAAATCATGAATAGTTCCATGAAAAAGAACAATATTGGTGATTCAGAAATGTGAATTTTTGTTGGATTTATTGCAGCTAGAGAACACATACATTGTCAATTGTGCTTTTTTTTTTAAAAGTAATATAAATTCTCCCCAATGTGATGGAGTTACTCAGTAAAATGGAAGAAAATTTAAATCCTAGAGGTTTTCCTTGTATTAAATATTTTGCCCCAAATAGCTATGTAACAGCTACAAAAAGTGGAAAAAAAACTAAACCAGAAAACTTAAAGATAATAATTTCATATATTATATATATACAATCAGAAAATGAAAAATTATTGCTCAGATTCTCTCTTCATTGGATTCTGAGTATCTTCTTAATTGTTCACATTCCACACCCAGCAGTGAGTAGGCAGTCAATACATGCTTATTGAATAAATGAAGAAAGAATTCAATGAACATTGGCTATATTCCATTTGAGTTTTTCTTTTTTAGCCCTGTCTGATGTTCCACCGCTTCGCTTGGATGAAGGCTGAGTTGATTTTCCATGCTATTCTTTAGATTTTTTTTTTTTAGAATAAAGACATGCTTAATAAATCATGGGTGAACTGAATTTCATGAATAAGTTTAAGACCAGGTAGTGCTATTTGAAGACTGTAGCAGCTGGAGAACAAATAGTAGTTGTCAGCTAGTGAGAAATTATTATAATAAAAATTGTGATTTTTGGCTTGATTTCAGGATTCTAATTTTCTGAAGTAGTTTTTAGTAGTGTATATGTATGTATATATATATATTATATATATATATATATATTCATGATTATGTGTTTATTTTGTGACTCCTAGCTTGGTGCTCCTATCCCTGGTCAATGTGGACCAATAGAAAAATGTTACTTTTGTTTTAAAGAACAAAATCTCTCTTTTACATCTCATCTCTTTTTGCTTTTTTCCCCCCACCCATAGGGATGCCCTCTGCTTCTTTATTAGTTAATCTTCTTTCAGCATTACTCATCAGTTTTGTATTTGGAGAAACAGAAGTAAGATTTTCTGGACAAACAGAATTCCTTGTTAATGAAACAACTACAACCGTCATACGGCTTGTGATTGAAAGAACAGGAGAACCGGCTAACATCACTGCAATTGTATCGGTAAGGAAATATTTTAGTAAATGCTTTTATTTGATCAGATATGTAAGTTCTTCTTTAAAATATATTTTGTTTTTCCCCAATTACTTGTTAAAGTAATTTTTAAACATTTTTTTAAAGTTTTGAGTTCCAAATTGTATTCTTCTCTTTTTTCTTTCCTTTCCCCCTCCCTGAGATGGTAAGCAATCAGATATAAACATTCATATGTACAATCATGTAAAATGTTTCCATATTAATCATTTTGTACAAGAAGACTTGAATAAAAGAAAAAGAATGAAAGAAAGAAAGCAAAAAATAGCATGCTTCAGTATGTATTTAAACAATATCAGTTCTTTCTCTGGAGACAGATAGTATGCTTCATCATTAGTCCTTTGAGATTGTCTTGGTGGAATGTTTAATAACAAGGTTTTTAGGAGTTAATTTCTTTTTCATTTTGATATTTTTGAGCTCCCAGATTGTGATATATTATGCAGATATACACATATATGTATATATATAAATTTACATTCTAAAGTGATGTGACATAGGTGTTTCACAGATAGTAGTACATAGCAGTGTTTAATAAATGATCTAATCAGAAATAGATTGATTATACTTAGGCTAGTTTTATTTTCTTGAATTTCTATCTGCTTATAATTATTTTTTTTTATTTTGGCTTTATATAACCCCCATTTCCCACTATATCCTCCTCCCTTCAGAGATTTGGTCTTTATAATGAGGAATCAGAGGGGGAAAAGTTCATCAAACCTAACCAGCATGTTTTAAGAGTTAGACGGTGTGCAGTGTTTGATACTCATTGTCTACAGAGCATCAGAAGGAGGTATCTCCTAATTCTTTTTTGGGAATAAGTTTGGTCATCATAATTTCATAGTGTTCAGCTTCCATTATTTTATTATTGTTGTTCTGGTCCATTTACATTGTGCTCACTGTGTATACAATTTTCCTGGTTCTACTTCACTTTACCTCAGTTCATATGTCTTCCCATGCTTCATTTTATTCATTTCTTACAACAGAGTAATACTCCATTAAATTTATGTACCACAGCTTACTTAAAATAAAATCCCTGATTGATGGACACGTACTTTGTTTCTGGTCTCTTGCTACCACAAAAAAGTGTTGCTATAAATATTTTAATGTAAATGGGGCTTTTCTTTTTATCATTGACCTCCTTAGGAATATATGACTAGTAATGGAATCTCTGGGTGAAAAGGTATGGACTTTCTAAGTACTTTCTTTGCATGATTCCTAAATCCTTTCAGTAATGGTCAGATAAATTCACAGCTCCACCAGTAATGTATTAGTGAGCTTTTCTTTCCATACCCCCGCCCCTCCAACATTAACTACTCCCATCTTTTGTTATATTTGATAATTTGTTCAGTGTGAGGTGAAACTTAAGAATTTTGATTTGTATTTTTTTATTATTAAGGATTTGGGGCATTATTTCATATGATTAATTTCAGTTTGCAGTTTTTTTTGAGAACTGTTCATTCATATTCTTTGACCGCTTACCTATTGGGAAGTGACTTTCATTCTTATATAATTGAACCGATCATTATTTTGTGAAATTATGAAATTGTGTGGGCATGCCTTGTTCTTAAAAAACTTGGCAGGAAAGACCACAATGGCAGTGGGAAGTGAGGCTGCAATCACACTTTAATAAGGCACAGAAGCTCTAGGGATAAATAGATGCAGAAAGTATAGAGACAAGCTGTGAAAAGAGATGCAAAGGAAGACAGTGTGGGGAAGGGGATGGGATGATGAAGGGAGGCAAGCAGCAGTGGATGAAGGGAGAAAAGGCAGAGAGTATCATTCCCTTAATCAGGGGTGGGGGAACCTGCAGTCTCATGACCACGTGTGGCCCTTTAGGTCCTCAAGTGCAGCCCTTTGACTGAATCCAAACCTCACTGGACAAGTTCTCTGAATAAAAGAATTTGTTCTGTAAAACTTGGACTTAGTCAGAAGGCCGCATCCAGGGACCTAGAAGGCTACATGTGGCCTTGAGGCCACATTCCCCATCCCTGCCATGGATTAGAGTTGGGACCACTTGGCAGCATGGACCCCATGGATATGGAAAAATGCTGGGGAAGGGGAGAGGAGAGCAGGATTTTGAAGTCCCATCTTTATAGGTTTTTTCAGGGAGGAAGAGACTAACTCTTGTCTATGCTACCTTGGGGTTAATTCATCCATATATCAATTCATCTCAAAGTTGTCAGTAAAACATTAAATTTAACATCTATGTTATCTCAAAGTTATCAACCTCATTTGATAATTTGCTGGACTTACTGTGGATGTCTGGAGCTTATTTAAGATTTTCATGTCGTAGGACCAAAAGGCTCTGATTGTAAGGCTTAGATGGCTCTCCTTGATCCAACATATATTACCATAATGTGATTTTTTGGTTAATATATGATATAATTTGTAAATTATGCTTTTTTGGCTTTTTGGATAGTTTATACATGATTTCTGGGTTCCCCTTTGGAATCTTACTTTCTGGTATTGCTACTTTATACGGGCTATTTATAAACTTACTATGCTGACTAGAAGTGAAGAGATAGTCAAGAGGACCAGAACAGGAAACAATTTTAACAAAGATTTCTCTAAGTTGTCTATATATCTTGATTATCAGACTCTTATTTAGAGGTCTTTGATAAGAAATTTTCCTCAGTCAACTCTTTATTTTTCCAGTTGTGTTAATTTTGTTCATGTCAAAGCTTTTCAATTTCATGTAATCAAAATTAGACATTTTATCTATTTGCTTTTGTTTCCTATTCATTTTTTTACTTAAATAAAAAATTATGTAATGATACTGAGGTCCTTAAGTGCAGTTCATACAAATTAGTTTTAGATTCTTGCCGCCTCAGCTCAGCTTTATGGATTCTGAAACTTTTAGAATTGTAAATGCATTAAAGAGAAAGCCTTTGAAAAGTCTGAAACTGAGAATTAACTAGTCTAAACGTGAATATGTTTGTGAGTTTCCAAATTTTAAGAGAAACTTAAGAGGTAAGCGATGTCTATGTAAGAGAATAGAAGAGGAATAACAGCTAAGAAAACCAGCTCTACAAAGTTCCTTCTCGTGTGGCAGTTGAAAAGCACTGTGGTACAGTTTTGCTGCAACCTGAATGTCTCTTTCGAGCTTAATAAAATGATTAATGGATCCTGTGAAAACCCTTTGTAAAAACATATATTCCAATAATTCAACCATGTGCACAGATTCTGAGAACATCATTACATTGAAAGTCTAACGTGTTTGGATTTTCTCTGTATCTAAAATTTCACCCTAGTTTAAAAAGTGTTTAGCTTAATTTGCCTTTTATGTACATGTCCAGGATCATGGATTATGGGCCTGTTTTTTGGATGTACGATTAATTTCTACTTCTTTTATGGTGATGAAAGAGTTTTCACTGGATAGAATCACAATCTGAATTGGAAGGGACACCAGAGGCCATGAATTCCAACCTCATACCTGAGCAAGAATCTTCTCTCCAACTTCTCCTGGTCATCTAGCCTTTGCTCGATGTCCTCCAGAGATAGCCCTTTTCATTTTAAAGATAGTTCTTATTGTTATGAAGCTTTTCCTTCCATGAAGCATAAATTTGTTTCTCTGCAACTCCCATCTCTTGTTCTGATTCTTGCCCTCTGGGGTCATGCAGCGTAAGGTTAATCACTCTTCTATATGATGGATCTTTATACTTGAAGGCAGCCATCTTTTGAGAAAGATGAGATGGAGGTGGGTAGGAGGGCACTATTTTTAGACATAGATAATTTCTGTACCAAGTTCCCTAATGGTTACAACAACAATACTAACAATTGACACATATTTAGTGCTTTAAGGTTAAAGCTTAAGGTAGAATTATTTTATTCTATTCTCATAATCTTCTGAAATAATAATAATAAATGACATTTTTGTTTAACTTTGTTTACAAAGTATTTTCTTTGCAATGTCTATGTATATAGGTTAGCAGAAGAATTATCAGGCAGCTAGGTGGTGCAGTGGATAGAGTGCCAGGCCCGGAGTTGGGAAGACCTTTCACCGAATTCAAATCTGGCCTCAGATGATTGCTAGCTATGTGACCCTGGGCAAGTCAGTTAACCCTGTTGGCTTCACTTTCCTCATCTATGAAATGAGCTAGACCCCAAAAGAGGTCAAGAAAAGTCAGACACTACTGAGGAACAACTAAATAACAACATAAGAATTATCATCCAAATTTCATAGATGAAGAAACTGAGTCTTGGGTTAAGTGCTGTGCCTATGATCTGATAACTAGTGCCTGGTGTTGGTGGGATATGAATTCTTCTCTCCTTTTATTTAATGGGGTCTTGAAGAAATAAACAAGTTTATTTATTTTTTTTTTTGACTGAGGCAATTGGGGTTAAGTGGCTTGCCCAGAGTCACACAGCTAGTGGGTGTTATGTGTCTGAGGCTGGATTTGAACTCAGGTACTCCTGACTCCAGAGCCAGTGCTCTATCCACTATGCCATCTAGCTGCCCCTGAAATAAACAAGTTTTTAAATTTTTTTTATTTTTTGTTAGATCATTAAGGATTTAGGGATATTGATAAGACTATGACACTTTTCTCAGGGGAGAGAATAAGAATTATTCCTGAATTCAGATGTCAATTTTGCAATTGACAAGCAATACGATGGATTATCATGAAATCCTTGAGCAGATTTATTCCCCTCAGTCTCGTTAAACTATGGTTAATTTTCAGTTTAGGTTAGCCCTCTCTAGATCAGATTTTGTTATACTAGAAATGAAGAAAAAAATCTGTCACTTTGCCTTGGGCTCCACATGACTTGCTTTCTATAGCTTAGCGAATGCCTAAGGATATTTCTATTAGTTGTTTGTCTTTGAAATGCTAACTCTGTGAGCACTTGTTGTTTTAGTCTTTTCATTTGTCTGATTCTTTGTGAGTTGACCCCTTTTGGGGTTTTCTTGGCAGAGACACTGGAGTAGTTTGCCATTTTCTTCTCTAGCTCATTTTACAGATGAAGAAACTGCGGTGGACAGGGTTAAGTGATTTGCCTAGGGTCACACAGCTAGTAAGTGTCTGAGGCTATATTTGAACTCAGGAAGGTGAATCTTCCTTATTCCAGGCCTGGCACTCTATCCACTGCATCACTTAGCCACTCTTTCTGTGAGCACAGCCTGCTGGTGTTGTTTCTTTGTTTGAATAGAAATACTGCAATTAATTGGAAGTTCCATTATCTTCCTTATGAATGCTCTTTTAAGTTTTAGTGTTAGAAGTTTGTGTGGACCCTTGGTTAAACAGCCTTTACCTTTGTATCTTATAGCTTTATGGAGAAGATACAGGTGACTTTGTTGACACATATGCTGCAACTTTTATACCTGCTTCAGAAACCAGTAGGACTGTGTATATAGCAGTCTGTGATGATGACATCCCGGAGCCTGATGAAACATTCATCTTTTACTTGACATTACAGGTAGGTACTAGAGTTATCGTTTTACTGATGTTATCTCATTCTCATATTGTTTGATGACATTCAGATAGAATCAGTCCTATTCTGCCCTTATTCTCTAATATTTAGTATTTTGAGAACTGTTTTGCTGGCAATAAGATTCCTTTTTTAAATGAATAAAAGTATTGGGATTTAATTTCATCTTCTGCAGGTTTCCTTGAGATAACCTCAGTAGCAGACAGAATGATAGGGATGATATGGACTTCATCATGTTACCACTTGAGTTTGATTTCTTCTTCTAGGTCTCTGTATTTTGAAGGTTTTTCTTTCTCATGTAGTTTGGGGATTATGACATCTCTTAAAAACATTGTTCTTAAATGTTTAGGAATCAAGTCATGCCTAGGTGATTACAGGCACAGTTTTGTCTGTGATAATGTTCTAGTTTCAGTACAATTTATTGATTTATCAAAGCTATTTTGAAGTCTGTATTTGAGTTTGGATATTTATCATCTGTTAATTTATGAATAGCAAGTTTCTCATGTATAATTCTGGTCACAAGTTCTTTTCTTTCTTAGGTATTTGGTAGATGTTAAGTTTTTATAACCTGTAGTGATATGTTGCACAGCATTTCTTCTCTCTGTAACTTCCGGTGGCAATATATTGGTATTATATCATTATTAAGAATCCCTCTGTTTCAGTTAACAAATCTGCATGACAGTCACTTGTTTGACACAGACATTGTTGGTTGAGTTCATGTTGATGTTGCCCCTGGGGGGACCTTTTGATTCCTATCTGGGATCTTAGCTGTTTCATAGGCTACATCTGGAGGTAAACCATTTTTTGGTTACATTAGGTAATTCTGGTGACAGTAAGTCTTTTTTAGCAGCTGTGGAGTCTGTTTCAGAAATTTTTTCTGTGAGTTTTAAACTTATTTATCATGTTCTCTGAGAATATCTATGAATCTTCTTTTTCCTATTGGAAATGGAAGTGTTAATCTTTCTATGGCTCTCTTGGGGACTCTTCATTTTATTAAAATTATATGAATTTTAGATGCTTTCTTTTTTTAAAAAATCACATATTTATTTATTTTTAGTTTTCAACGTTCACTTCTATAAGATTTTGAGTTCTAAATTTTCTTCTCTTCCCCAAGATGGTGTGCAATCTGATATTGGATACTTTCTAAATATACCATCCATATTACTGCTTCAAGTGTACATTGAGATCAATCTTGTATTATATAGATGTTAGTGGATATTATTATTATTCTTGCCATTATTATTATAATAAAAAAAACCTTAGTTTGCTTTAAAACCTTAGATATTTGGGTTATAGCTAGCCCTATTGAGTGGTTAGTGCTCTGGACTTTAGTGAAAAAAAGCCACTTGAACTCCTGTTCTGCAGACACAGACGGATTGTTCCTCCCGCTCTAAAAATGTGTTTTACAACGTAGTTTTCTGGTCCACTCAGCTTACTTAAGAATTTCTTTCATGAATACTGAAACAAGTATTGTCTTCTTTCTGGTCTCCCTTTCTCTCCCTTCTCTCACCCTCCCTCCCAACCATATATACACACCCACTGAGACACAGATAAACACAAAGAATGGTCATGCTTCCTGACTTCAAAAGGGAAGGGCACAAAAAGGAGGAGGAGCCACTTGGTGAGGACATGGGAAATTCCCAGTCCCTCAAAAAGAATTTGCAACATCCCTGGGAAAAGTACTTGAACAGGATGAGAGTTAAGCACTCTTTACTTCTTGCTCTGTGAGAATGATGCAAATAATCTCAAGTTTTTCCAGTTAATTTTTAAAAATAGTTTCGAAGTTATTACTAGTATGATATCTCTGTTTTCATAGTCACATATTTTTAGTTTATCACTTCACTTATAGAGTCAGCTCTTGTTTCAAATAATAAATGTCTTTTGCCTTTCAATTAACTTTTTCCTTTAGGTCATTTTGTGCTCCTGATGAATATTAGTAAACATTTCATATAGAAATTTTCCCACTGTTATAAAATAATGTTTACTTTGACCTATAGGCTTTTGATTCCTAGGAGAAAAATTATTTCCTTAGTTTCTGCAGTTTCTACTAGTAAATTTTTTTTCTTACAGAATTATGCACTCCATACTTGGTTCCTTATTTGTCAAATTGTGATTTATGGTTTTCAAAACCTGTTTTGAGGACTTTGTTGTTTAACTAGTTGGGAATTTTTTTTTTCAGTTTCTGAATTTATTTGACTTTTTCCTTCATTAAAAATTTACTTACATTTCAATTCACAGTCTGAAAAAAGAAATCCTACTGAAAATGAACTTTATTTTTCATTCTTTTCTTATTTATGTCCTATTCATTTTAGAAGCCATCATCAAAGATAAAGCTTGGTTGGCCAAGGTCTGTGACTGTGACCATACTATCAAACGACAATGCCTTTGGAGTTATTTCATTTGATATGGTATGATTGATCCTACATAACTTAATCTTTGTACTTTAAATTTAGTAGTTGATTTACTTTAATTTATAGCACTATATTTGTATATAGACACCATTCTGTTTTGGCATATGGTCAAATCCATCTCCTTTTTGAAGTATGTAACCACTTAACTTGAAATATTTCAAACTGGCATGGTCTTCTAGAGCTTAGCTCCATTAGCACGGCCATTGATGACTCAGAGTAGCCTCCATGCTGTGGTTTATCCTTGGCATAGGACTTTAGTGGAAGGAAGTACATACAGTCTAAGTTAAATTTTCCTGTTTGAATTTCCCAAAGTGATTGTTTGATCATGGAATAGTCTGTGGGAATTACATAGTAATTACTTAGTACACTGGATTTTTTTGTCTTTTAATTTAGTTGATCTGTTAACATTTTGAATACAGAGAAAGGTTGTTCAGACATCATTATGTATAGTCTTTTAAAAGCATTATTGCCATATTTATTACTTGAAGTGGAGGAAAAGAATAATAATAATAGCAAACATCTCTATGGCACCTAATGTGTGCCCGGCACTTTACAAATATTATCTCATTTGATCCTCACAACAATGCTGAGAGGCTATTATTAGCCCTATTTTATAGATAAAGAAACTGAGGCAAACATAGGTTTAAGTGACTTGTCTGAGGTCACAGTTAGTCAACATCTGAGGCCAAATTTAAATTCAGATCTTCCTGATTTCAGGACCAGTGGTGCTCTATCTACTGTACCACCTAAATGCTAAGATAGGAGGAAAGCAACTCAAGTGTTTCTTCATCCCTCTCCCTCTTCTCTATACCCTTTCCAATCTGTCCATGCCCCTAATCTCCTGTAGGCATTTGGGGAAAACGAATGAGGTTGAGGACCATGATACAGCTCTAGCTTCTGGGAGTAGGTTCTAGCTCTTGGTAGAAATGGCCTCTCAGGAGCTTGTTCAGCAACAAGCCCTCTCCACTTAAATCATATCATTACAAGCTCAATCAATATCTACTGTATGTATAGGATTGAATCTTGGTCTTGCCTGTAACACTGATTAGATGCTGTTGTTTAGCTACTCATTCATTCTTCACAACTTATTGCAGTGATCACTGCCCCATGGTTACCTATTTTGTTATGCATTCATCACTCCTTGCTTCTTGGCTTTACTGCCTATTGTTTCCTTCCCTCTCCTGACTTGACCCTACCAGAAAGAGCTATCAGCAACTGATTTTTTTCTCTATCTAGGGCAGTGGAGAGGTAAGAGGGAAAAGCGTGAAAGATGAGCTGAATGATAGGCACTCTGACAAGCTCCCCTTGACGTAAGGATATATTAGTAATTATGAATGATACTGCAACCAAGATTTAATCTGTCAGTAGTGCTGAACTACTCCAGGAAAAAACCCACAAAAAGATGCTAAGACAGTAGAGATTGATGAGAATGAAGAATAAACATAGTCCCATTATACTTGCTTGAATCTTGGGAGGCTTCATACTGTAATGGAAAATGCATAAAATTAGAAATAGGAAGACTTTGATTCTAGTTGTTAGCTGTGGCATCTAGGGCAAGTCACTGAGCCTTAATTTTCTCATCTGGTAAGATGGGACCTCTCCTCTCTATCCCATAGGGCTGTTGTGAAGATCAAATAAGATAACGTATATGGAAGTATTTATAAACTGTAAGTGCCAATGTAGAATAAGTTTATAGCAAATATATGTTTTGGGTTTTTTTTTAACTGGACCTGCAGTTTCATTGCTTTGGACATGCTCAGGAGGAAAATGTCCACCAGTACAAATCAGCACCTGCTTTATAATTTTTAGTGTTATTAGAGGGTTGCCTGAAGCAATGAGAGGTTGAGTGACTTGCCCAGGATCACCCAGTTTGCCTCAGAGGTGAGGCTTGAATCCTGGTCTTTCTCATGTGTATAGAGATGAACTCTTTAATCAACTACACCCATCATGGTGTTTCTTAATGAATTAATGGGAATATAATTTTCTAAGTACTGATTCAACCTAAGATAACAGTATAAGGCAAATGGCATTAGTCCTTATTTTTAATATACACAATTTAGACTGTTTAGGGGTTCTTAACCTTTTTTGAGTCATTGACTCCTTTGGCAGTTTGGTAAAGCTTAAGAACTTCTCAAAATCATGTTTGTTTTTTCAAAAATTCATGACTGAAGGAAATTCAAAATTACAATATGAGGTTAACGAAAGCACTTTTTCCTATCCAAGTTTCCAGACTCCTTGAAATCTAGACCTCTTAGTGATCTATAGACCCCAGGTTAAGAACATCTCATCTGGAGGCCAGAGGATATTGACTGCACATTTCTTGAATCACCAATTGATAGAAGGATATTTTAGGAGGATAGTTTCTTGGACCTAGAAAGGAAAACTACTTGTGATGATTTCTTGGATGATGAAGAAATATAGATCACTAAAAGTTACAATTTTACTGGATATCATTATAGGAAGTAAAACTAGATAATATAAAATTTAGAACTGTTTGGGACTCATTGAGTACAGATTAAGAAACTGGGCCACAGAGAAGTTCTGTTTTTTTGGTGGGGAGAAGAGTCAGGACTAGAACCAAGATCTTTTAACTCCTACTCCAAGACTCTTTGTACTATACTCTGTTGCCCTGGATTTGGTAGTTGGATTATTTAATTATTATAATATATATAATATGTATTATATTATATATAGTGTGTTATATATAATATAATAATATATAAATTATTATTTAAGTGCTTTTGTTCTCAGGGTTAGTTCATTGTTGGGCAATACACTATTCTTAGTTGACATGTTACAGGCTCTATTAACTTGCCTGTGAGAATTTAATATTTCTATGGTAGTGGTTTTTTAAACCCCTTTCTACTATGATGTTTGTTCAGCACCTGATTACCTGTCTCCACTTTTCTCCATTAGCCTTCCTTAATCACAGTGAACGAGCCCAGGGGCAGGAATGAATCTGTACCTTTCATTCTAATTAGAGAAAAAGGAACCTATGGGAGCGTAACTGTGAGTTTTGAGGTAAGTTTGTTTAAAAATAGCTTTAAATTTCTACCTCTTAGTTTTAGTAGATAGCTTACATTGAAAAAATCATAGTTTTGATCATAAACATGAAACAGATTTAATATAGGGAATGTTTTTATAACCTTGTTATAAATACTGCAATGTAATGTTTTTATAACAGATGTTCATTAGTAGTCTTACTCTGAATTTGAGGTAATAAATAAATTTGGGTAATAAATCACTGAAATTCAACATAAGAAATGTCAGTTGGAATATTTTAAATGGTCTAGACATAATAATTTTCATAATGGATATGAAGCTGAGTTTCTTCCTCAGGCATACACATGGGTAGAATTACCATGTTAGATTATTTAATTTTCTATTTAATGCATAAGTAAAAGTGAGCAAATACATGGTATTTTTATAACCTTTAAAATTCATACATAAATATTTAACTAATTTTGGCACTTTATGAAGTTATCTACCATATGATTATATGCTACTTGAGAAGATTTAAATATGAAGTCATTATTGTTTCCTTAAAAGAACATTTTATTTCTGGAAAAGATAGTAATTTTCCTCTAATGCAATTGATGTTTATGGAAGTACCTTTTAGCTTTGATTAAATAGTTAAAAAAAGATACTGATAACCTCGAACCTTTGAGCGTACTTATATACTTATGGTAACCTTAGTATTAGCATCTTGAAGGATAAACTTCATAGCATCTTGAGAGGCTGTTACTAAGTGTAAGAGAATCTTTCAGTAGTCTCTGGAATCCTATAAATTACTACCACTGTAGCGCTACTAATGCTATGCATTTTTTAGGTGCCGTAAATCAATTTGCATTTATTTAGTAATATCTTATAATTTTTTTGCAGGTAGAGGGTGGTCCAAATCCACCTGAAGAAGATTTAAGTCCAGTTAAGGGAAATATCACCTTCCCTCCTGGTAGAGCAGTAATGGTTTATAACTTGACAGTACTGGATGATGAGGTGAGAAAAAATTAAGTACTTTGATGTACAGAATATTATATCTGTGCATCAGAAATTAAAATAAAGTACCTTTTTTAGCATGTGTTAAATTATGTCATGCTTGCACAGTTGACCGTGAAGCAAAAACTTTCAAAATCCTAAATAAAACTGTGAACTATGGCCAGTAATGATGTGAGGGTAAGAGGGCAAACTGTTTTCCCACTTTTTGCATGTATTATGTACATTGTTGTTTTTCAGCTCTTTTAGCCATGTCTGACTTTTTGTGATCTGTTTTAGGGTTTTCTTGGCAAAGATACTGGAGCGATTTGCCATTTCCTTCTCCTTATCATTTTAAAAATGGCAAAACTGAGGCAAACAGGGTTAAGTGATTTGCCCAGGGTCACACAGCTGTAAGTGTCTGAGACCAAATTCGAACTTAGGTCCTCCTGACTACAGGCCTGGTGCTCTATCTACTGTGCTGTCTAACTATCCCACTACATAAATACTTGATTTATTTAACTTATTGGGGAGAAATGAAAGAAACAAACATTTAATGTCAGGCACTGTGATAAGAAATTTACAGATATTATTTAATTTCATTTTTAGAGTTTGTTGCTATGCCAAATTAAAAAGGTAAAAAGCTGTACAAATATAAGATAGTGGTCTTAATACTTGTAGTCTCTAATGTGCATATAATAAACACTTTTAAAATTACATTGATTATTTTTAGTAATGGTAGTAATTTAGTAATGTTCTCAGATTGCACATGGATATGCGACTTTTCCAAATCTGTTGTCATAAGTTATATATGTGTATATACAAGCATATACATGTATACACATAGATATATTTACATACACTCATGTATGTTAGGACCTGTGATTTCTTTAGTGAAGGGAACAGAGTAACATTAGCATGTAAGTATAATTTATACTAGCCAAAGAAGAAAAAAAATGGCTTGGGTACTATAGAAAATTTCATATATATTCCCATGACTTAAGAAAATGATCTAGCAATGACTGATTAGCAGGTGAGTATGAAAGAAAAAAAATAATCACTTCAATTTTTTAAAAAATGAAAGAAATAGGGGAAGCTAGATGGCACAGTGAATAAAGCCCGAGCCTTGGAGTCAGGACTACCTGAGTTCAAATCCGGTCTCAGACAGTTGACACTTAACTGGTTGTGTGACCCTGGGCAAGTCACTTAACTCCGTTTGCTTTACAAAAAAAAATGAAAGAAATAAAAAGAAATCAGACATACCACAGGATATATATTACATAAAAATTATTTATTAAAAATTTTAAAATTTATTCAAAAAGCCTCCTCAAAAGTCTTAGTCCATTGTTTCATTATGCAGTAGATAGAAGTGGCCTTTAAATCTTCAGTTGAAGGGATAGATAGGTTGTGCTATCTGGAGAGAGAGTTTCCTTGCTAGAAGGTTGGTTTTTAGGTAATGAATTTTTTGGGCCATGACAACTTATCAATTTTATCTAATTGTCTAATTATCTAAGGGCAGAAGGAGCAGTATCCATATTGATAAAATCATGGATCTTTTGAAGAATTGTAATTAATTGTTTTTTTGTGTTGCTGTTGAAAATGAATACTGATTTATTTTAAGTTAATTTATTTGTGATACTATATGTAAATTGTATTCTAAAATTTTGGAACTTACATATATATATAAAATATAATATATAATAAATTTAGCTTTTTGTGTAATTGGGAAAAACAGAATCTTTTAATTTCTAATATTAACATGTTTGAAAGTAATTGAAGACCTACTGTATCACACTGAATAATGCCTTCAGGATTCATATAGAACTACAATTTAGGGAATACCTGTCAACAGGCAATCACAACTTCAGGAAACTTATGTGAAAACTAGGTTTATCACAAAAGAAATGAACAAACATGTGGAACGCAAAGAGTTCACAATCCATACAGAAGTTTACATTTTTATAACAACAGGACAAAGGAAAGAGAAGATACCAGAAATCTTCACCCAAGGGGGCATGGCAAGGGAGGGAGAAAGGTTCAGTAAAGGTGGGGAAAGGTTCAGTAAAGGTGCGAAAAGGACAAAACTCCTCCCCAAGGGGAGGAGCAGGCCAATAGCAAAAACCACATTCTTTTCCCTTAGGAACTGCTAGACTATGAAGATAGGATGGTTTGCTTATCTACATAGGTCCCAGCTGCACAAGCACTTTCTTAGCCTAGTGCAGACTGGTGCCTGTCTTGACTCCCAAGGACACACAGGACGTCTGGTTTGGGATGCAAACAACAAACTATGTCAGCTGTGGGGGGCTGCTTCCTTGACACGTTCAGGGCCTCCTGCATGTTCTAGGTTCAATCTTTCTGGAAAATATGGCAACTCAAAAAGACAAGTTCAGGGGATCCCTTAATAGTCCTTAACATAACTAAATCAGAAAATACAATAGTAAGTATACTTTTTTATTTTGATAGCTATCGCATTACCATGTGTCTTTTTGTTGCTTCTTAGTTTATCTGCATTTGATACTTCTGAGATTAGTGTTTTGTGGTTGTTCTTTCTCATTAAGGCCAACCTTTCTACATGTGGCCTTGATCCTCTTCCCCTCTGTCTTTACTATTAGATTTCCCTGATAGTTATCTACATTCCTCTAATCTTCAGTTTCTGGTAATTGCGGGTTCCTTTCCTCTTGCCTACCAATATGCCCAAGTCTCTCCTTACCCTGAAAAAGTCCTCAGTAGACTGTGTTAATCCCTCAAACTATTGTCCTTTTTCTTTTCTCCCTTTCATAGCCAAATTCTTAATAAAAGCTGTCTGTACTCATTGTCTTCATTGTTTCTTCTTTCACTCACTTTCTCAACCTGTTGTAATGTGTCTTCCTATGTCCTGTCTGAAGCTGCTCCCTCCAAGTTAGCCAGGGTCGTTTAACTGCCATGTCTGGTGGTCTTTTCTCAGGCCTCATCCTTGTTGACTTCTCTACTGCACTTGACACTGTTGACCATTTTCTCCTCCTGAATATTTTTTCAAATTGAAACTGAGCTAGGCCTAGAACTAAAATGGTTTGAATTGCCTTTGGGAAATTGCAGAGCTTCTTTAATGATCCTCAATTTCTCCTAGAAATTCTACGAGTGGTGACTCATGAGCAGGAGTGTTCTGGAGATAGCTTGTACTATCTTGAGAGAACTTGACAGTAATTTATTGTGCTAAGTAATTTATTTATTTGTGATACTATATGTAAATTGTATTCTAAAATGTCAAATAAAATTTTGGAACTTATTTGGTGAGCTTATAAATTTAGCTTTTCATGCGATTGGAAAAAACAGAATCTTTTAATTTCTGATATTAACATGTTTGAAAGTAATTGAAACCCAACTGTATCACAGTGAATAATGCCTTCAGGATTTACATAGGACCAGCTAAATGCTTAGACACCTTTAGAGAGTCAATAGCTAAATTTTTAGTGTGAGCATTTACACCTTGGAAATCGATAAATACTACAAATCAGAGCTTGCTTTATTGTTTTGTTGATTGTCTAGACTTACTAAAGTAATGGAAAAATGTTAAAAATGCAAATTGAACTTAAAAGTGTGTTGCATATACTTTTTTTTTGAGATGGAGAGCCAGTTGTTAAGCAATTACCAGCACATCTTTACACAAGTCATGGAACACTGCAGTACTGAGGAATTAAAAATGAGTATCACTGTAGACATCACTGTGGCTTTGTCCAGTCACAGGATAGGTGAGAACAAGCAGCAATGCAAAATAGATCAGTAACTAAGAAGAAGAATCAGAATAAAGACCTCGTGCCTAGAATGCTCTGTCCCCTTACCTTTGCTTCTTGGTTTTCCTGGCTTCTGTCAAGACTACAGGCAAATCAAATCTTCTGTAGGAGACCTTTCATAGTCTTCTGAGATGGTAACCTGTCAGGTTACCTACATTTACTCTCTATGTCCCTTGTATGTATGTTTTGTCTCCTCCATTAGATTATTTGCTTCTTGAGGACAGGGATTTTTTTTTTCCTTTTTTTGTGTCTCCAGTGCTTAGCACAGTACCTGGTACATAGTAAATGCTTAGAAAGTACTCGTTGAGTACATGCTCATCTAGGGGGACCCCATGTGTGGCAAGGTACTTTGTGTGGCAAGGCTTGTATCCCAATATGTACCAAGGGGGTGTTGTGTTGCTTGAAGAGAGACATCTCTTTTTCCACTTACCCTTCTAGAAGAGGTATTTTAATGCCTGACAACAGAAAGGTAAGCAAGAGGTTGGGGCTGGAGGCCATTCTGCTCTCCTCAGAGAAAAGGGCTACCCTGCTGGCTAGGATTATAGCTATCTCCTTCCTTAATTATTGTTGTTCTAGGGGATATGATCAGGTTAAAGCTAACTTCTGATTGCTGTGCCATCATTGCAGGGGAGGATAACTGAATCCAAGACTTGATCCTTTTCCCACCAAATACCAGTTCTACAATGAACTGATATAGCAAATAGCAAAGGAATATATTTATTCAAAATGGTAACAAAACAGAAATCAGAGAAGGTATACATAGGAGAATATATACCAGACAATATAGAATGAAAAAACTCTCCCACTGGAAGAAGGTAACTCAGGTCAACCAAGAGAGAGTCCCAGGTCACACCCGAGGGGGAGCCCTTCAGGTCTCTAGTGTAGCAAGTTGGGAATGGGGACACGATAGAGTCTGCTGCCTCTTCTCATGTCTTCCTGTAGTCTTTTCTTTTAGCAACTTGAAGTGGGGTTTCCCTCTTGCATCTTGACCCTTGAAGTTGGAAGCCAGAAGTTCCTGAAGCAACGAATAGGACTTGAAACTTGAGGAATCCTGAAGAGGACTGGAGAAGACTGGAGCTTTCATGCTTTCACTAACTCCACTCTGCCTCTCGTGTAGGCCAGGGCATTCATCTCCATCCATAAGGAAAGAGTCCCTACCAATAAGCTTAGGGATAGGGGTTACATTTGGGAGAAAAGATGGGCTGATTACTTGGCAAGAGTGAAGGACACCCAAGGTACAACCTGTGTATTCTTTTTGTATTCTTGTCATGTCATGGGAAAGTGAGGAAGGCCTCCCGTGTATTGAATGTGATGAATTCCTTTTACGTAATCTTCCTGTGATGAATTTTTGGAGGATTTTTCTCCCTTTTTTTCTTTAGTGGGGTAGGCAGAAGAGAAAATAGATTTTTGCTAATTGGAAAAATAAAACACTTAAAGAAGTTTTATTACAGAGAAGACTGGGCCTAAGTAATCTGCTCATTAGAGGTGCTGCTCCCAGTGGGGGCAGCTCAAAGACACCATGAGAATGGAAAGGATAGGGACGCTGCAGCATCCACCAGGGTGTGAGTTGCCTTAGCCACATATGTTCCTTAAGTATGTACCTTCCTTGGAGTGTAACCATTCTTCCCCTGATACTGTATATTGTTGTGAGAGTATGTTCTGGGTTAATGAAGAACATTTTTTTTTTTTTACTAGTCTTAGGATGCCATCTCAGCAAATGTATTTGCTTTGGGAAAATAAAAAAAAATTTACAGGAGGATGTGGATAAGAATAGCACAGGATATACAGGCACGAATGTGTTGTGATCTGCCATGTTGGAGGAAGCATTCATATTTGTGTGACTACAGATTCATTTGAGTATTCAGAATGTGAAATCTTTGTTCAGTCAAGGCTGATACCTTATTGCATGAACCAAAGCACATTGATTTTGATATTCTCATTAGAGGTGAAACCAGAAATCCTAAAGGAGTTGGGTCTAAATTAAAGGATAGCCACAAAGTTTTTCTCAGAGAGGGTTGGTTTTATTGGTTTCATTTCCCAAAGCAAGGAGAAATAACATTCGTGAGATACTTTGTTATCTCACAGTTTAGCACTTCTGTAAGATGAGCACAAATGAAAAGACCATAAAGAAGATAACTATAGCTTATGTGCAAAGGGTGAAGTACTGGACTATTTCTGGGAAGAACTTGACAACACCCTTTAAACCTAGTCAATCTGAACTTTGATCCTTGATGACTTCAATGCAGAAGTGGGCACAAAGGAGAATGGGCAAAAATAGTTGCTAGAAAATGTGACTAAGGAAACGAAAGAGGTCAAAACTTGTTAGGCTAGTTAGATTACTCAGAATTGACATGCTTATATGGAATAAATTTTTTTTCAGAAGAGAGGTGGAGAACTATGATCAATGCAATTGCCATTTACGATTCCAGAGAATCAATAATGAATCATGCTATCCATTTAGGTTGTGGCGGGGGGGGGATGAGAGAAAAAATAGCTTTCTTTTAACAAAAAAAATAGAGAGGTGAGGGGGTGCCATAGATGTGAAATTTTGCATGAACTTTTAGATGAAATCACTGTATTATTATTAGTTTTGTTTAACTCTTACTTTGCCACATGAAACCTCAAGTGGGAATGATCTGTGAATGTTTGTAATGTGAAAACAAAACATTTAAAAAAAAACTCAGTGGAAATAAAGGAAAGATGTGGAGGACACTGGACCTGGCAAATACTAGATAATCCCATAAAAATGAAATTGAATATATTTGAAAGGACAGAAAATGACTAGTTACCAACATAGGAGTCATTTTAGAATTAGCTATTTATGAAGTCAGATCATCAACTTATAAAAGAAAAAAAATCAATATGAAGTAGTAAAAAAAAAAATGGGGGGGGGGCAGCTAGGTGGCACAGTAGATAGAGCACCAGCCCTGAAGTCAGGAGGACCTGAGTTCAAATCCGGCCTCAGACCAAACACTTGATGCTTACTAGCTGTGTGACCCTGGGCAAGTCACTTAACCCCAATTGCCTTAAAAAAAGGGGGAAAAAACCCCAAACAACTTTACTGTATAACTAACACAGCTCTGACATAACTTATTCAGTCAACAAATGGTAGCCAAAGGGAAATGACTCTGTGGAATTATATGAAAATGTCAAAATGCTGAAGAAATGTCTCACAGATTCTGGTGGTTTTCCACTATTTCCTGAAGCACATCATGGCCGTCTTGTCTGAGCCAGGCTGTGACTGGATTAGAAACCAGAAGGAGACAGAGATTTTTGTGACTATTGAGTGCCAAAGCACATCACTGGAATGCTAAAATGAACCTGGTAGGGTGTACTCCTTGTTTCCAAGATGGTCATAGAAACTGATTGCAGCTTTTGTTACCAGAAACCTGCTGAAATTGATGTAAAATGACATAGGAAAATAGCGCTTTAATACACATTCTTTAGAGTCGCTAGTGGGCTAGTAAGTTAAGTTGTAACATATATCCTTTACATGATCCACATTTACTATTGTTTTATTAATTTTCTTCCAGTCAGGGGATTTTGATTGCTCCCATTTGCTATTTCTAGGTAGATATATTTGGTTTATTCATAATCAGATTGGGAAAAAATAATGACTTTATATGCAGTTTGATTTGCTAGTGTTGTCACAGCTATTCTTTTCATTAGTGTTTATTTTTGCTTTGACAGATACCAGAAAATGATGAACTGTTTTTGGTTCAGCTGAAAAGCATGGAGGGAGGGGCTGAGATCAACACTACAAGAAACTCAGTTGAGGTTGTTATTCGGAAAAATGACAGTCCAATACGCTTCACCCAGAGTAGTTATTTGGTTCCTGAGGAAGCAGACATACTAACAATTCCAGTGGTTCGTGGTAAGAATGAGAGTGGAAATTTGATTGGATCTGATGAGTATCAAGTTTCAATCAGTTATGCTGTTGTGACTGGAAATTCAACAGCCCACGCAGAGCAAAATGTAGACTTTATTGATCTTCAGCCAAACATGACTATTTTTTTCCCACCTTTTGTTCATGAATCCTATTTGAAATTTCAAATCATTGATGATGCCATACCAGAGATTGCCGAATCCTTTCTTATTGTCCTACTTAAGGACACTTTACAGGGAGACGCCGTGTTATTAAGCCCTTCCACAGTTCAAGTCACCATTAAGGCAAATGATAAACCTTATGGAGTGCTATCTTTCAATAGTGTCTTGTTTGAACAGACAGTTATCATCGATGAAGACCGAGTGTCAAGGTAGGGGTCAGTTTTGCCCTGTTGCTGTGATAAATGCCTGTTGTTAACTAGATTATCATCTTAGTAGGTTGGTATTAAAATTCATTTAGTGGTTTGTCTCATAAACTGAAAAATATATAAAACAAAGAAAATCTTTCCTTCTTACACAATTGAGAAGTTACTTTTATTTTCAACTTAAAAATTAGGGTGGAATTATGGTGTATGATTTAGGAAAATTGCTAACTAGAAAGTCTGAGGTGTATTTCTATTACTGAGAGTTAACTGGGATAATAATTTTTGTTGATATTAATTTTTTTTCTCTCAAGTTCATATTCACATAAGGCATGTATATCCAAGAGAAGAAATGTATTATATATGTTATATTATAGCACAACTGAGTATATATAACTAGGTAACAAGCATTTATTAAACTCTTACTATATGCCAAATGATTTAAATACAAGCAAAAAAGAAAGGCAATTCCTGCCCTTGAGGAGCTAACATTCTTATGGGGGAAAACAGCACATAATAATATTTGTGATACAAGAATAATATTTACTACAATATTTATCAACATAAACTATACCATAAATATAATATAATAAATATGATAATAAATCTATTACCTTACATATGTACATCTGCATGTATTTTTCTTTTTAAAAATTATAGGTTTGAAGAAATCACAGTGGTGAGGAATGGTGGAACCCATGGGGACATTTCAGTGAGTTGGGTCATGACACGGAATAGCAGTGATCCTGCTCCAGTGACAGCAGACATCATGCCAAGTTCAGGTGTTCTGCATTTTGCTCAAGGGCAGATGATTGCCTCCATTCCTCTAACTATTGTTAATGATGATTTCCCTGAAGAGGCAGAAGCTTATCTACTTCAGATTCTACCTCATACAGTACAAGGAGGTGCAGAAGTGAGTGAGCCAGCAGAGGTAAGGCTCTTGGCTTTTATTCTGATATTTTTTGTCTGTGATGCAAGGAAATTTTTGCATGGGAAGGTAAAATTTAAGTTTCAGGTTTCATGCCAAGAAAAGACAAATTGAGCAAATGTGTTTTCTTCCTTCCTTCCTTACTTTGTTCCTTCCTTCTTTTGTTCATTTCTTCTTTCCCTACCTTTCTCCATTTCTCTTTTTTTCTCCCTCTCTCCCTTGTTTTCATTTGAGTCAGGAAAACCTGGATTCAAATCCTGCCTCTGGCACTTACAAGTTGTATGATGCTAAACAGATTGTTTACCCTCTCTGCTTCATACACCTCCCTGGGACTTATCTTTTTTTTTTTCTTTTTGACAAGGCAATGGGGTTAAGTGACTTGCCCAGGGCCACACAGCTAGTAAGTGTTCTGTGTCTGAGGCTGGATTTGAACTCACGTCCTCCTGAATCCAGGGCTGGTGCTCTATCTACTGCTCTGCCTAGCTGTCCCTGTAATTACTAATCTTAAAAAAGTTGCCTGTAGCACCTAGGAATCTAAGTGATTAGCCCAGTTTCATAAGGCCTGTATTTGTCAGAGACAGGACTTGAAACTCATGCATTCTTAATGCCAAAGTGGACTCTTTATCTTCTGCATCATACTGCCTCTCTATTTCTGTGGTTTAATACAAAATATAAAGTTCATTCTTGAATCTTTTTTGCATAACTAAGAAATGTACATCCTTAGATCTATATGTACAAATTTGTGGTAAAAATTTGAGTAATGGCAGCATGTGAATAATTTGTTAATTTCTGTGCATTATCTAAATTCCTTTTTTCGTGGCAGCTTTTGTTCTACATCCAGGACAGTGATGATGTTTATGGTTTAATAAAGTTTTATCATTTGGAAGATCAGAAGATTGAAAGCAGCCCAGGTGAAAGATTCCTATCCTTGAATTTTGCAAGACAAGGAGGAACTAAAGGCGATGTGAAGATGTTTTTTTCCACATTTTATATTCCTGCTGGAGTTGTGGACCCTTTGCGAGCAAAAGATGGCATCTTAAATGTGTCTCAGAGAAATAGTCTCATCTTTTCAGAATGGAAAACTCAAGTCGCTATGAAATTACCCATAAAAAACGATGCATTCCTTCAAAATGGGGCCCATTTCCTAGTGCAGGTATTTTATTAGTTCTATAATCTGGTTAAAAATTACATTATTAGCTTCTTGCTATATGTGAAATGAATATCACTGGGCCTGGTTTACACTATTCTTAACTCAGTAATAATAATAAAATCACATTTATGCAGTACAGTCCCACTTATAGACTACTTTTCTCACACCAGTCCACTTAGGTAGTAAAAAATAAGATGTTAAGTACCTCTTTTCCTTTTTGGTCATTTGTTATGCCATATTGCTAAAATAGGTTATGAAAGGGTAACCAGAGTATATGTACTGGGACCATGAACATATGTACTGAACCCTCAAAGACCTTGAAGAGTAAATGGTCCTCTACCTTCCTACATTACTTACTACATCTGGGCCCAAGAGTATGTGTTCTGATCTTAGAGATCTTGAAAAGTAAAATGTGCCTCTGTCTTACTACATTAAAACATCAGTTGTTTTAATATAAGTGGCTGCTGTACTTCTAGCCTGTGGGAATTAGAACCACTCTCAAAAGAAAACAAAGCTAACTCAACAAGATAAGCAGAATAGTCCAGACTTCAGGTTAAAAGCCCTAGTCCAAATACTCTTTCTGACACCTCAATAAAGGCACCTCAGTAAGGTGTTTCGGCATGATTACAGCAAGCTATAACTGAATATTTTGTAGTATCTTTACATTATGAGATTACATTAAGCTGTTACTATAGTTTCTCAGACTCAGATGTACATTCATCCTACTCTTGTTTTCTTAATTGTCATGATACCTTTCATCTGGGCTTTGTTAATGAAGACATGTTCACATGGAACATTAAATAACAAAGTATTTGGTCCATGCTGTTATTAAAAGTGTTTATGAGTCCTTGGCCACTTGAACAGCTCTTGAAAAAAGTATTCAGAAACAGCCAGTAAGTTTTTTTGTACATTGTACATATTCCTGGGCTGGAATATGTTGTCTTTTAGGCATCAGAAGTGTGGTCTAGTGGATAGAGTTACACTGGTTTGCCCTAGTTTAGTTATGCTTTCAGCTTCAATATTGCCCTGTCATCCAGAGAGTCATTGGTTAAGGTTTGCTGTTTGAAGGCTTGCTTATTCTAAAGAGATTATGACTAAATGAAGAGCTTCTCCCAGTGCCTAAACTATTTTGTAATTTGTAAGGTAGACACCTTTTGGCAGCTGCATTAACTCAATCAGATCTCTTGGGTGAAGTAATACTAAGAAATGCTACTTGCAGTATTTTTACCAAGTGGCCTATAAGAGTTAATGCATCTTTCATAGATGCCTGAATAAAACCCAAGGAAAAGAAAGTAGGAGATTTTTTTCTTAGGAAAGGCACATAAGTGCTTTCTGTTTGTAAGCACTTGGGTAGGCAGACAGGGAGATACAAGTAAATTAAAGGGCAACATGACCCTTACCATCAAGGATTATTCAGTCTAGACCAGACTTTAAATTAAATAGCAATTAAAAATAATGATATGAATGTTGTTATAAGGTCTTACATGATTTATTATCAATTAAGTGTTAGAGACAGTGAGTTCAAGGGAGGGGAGAGAGATTTGACAAAGAGAGAGAAAGAGGGAGACAGAGAGAATTCTTTGAAGTTCAAAACAGATAACCCGAGAAACAAGGAAGGAAGGAGGACGAAGGATTGTAGATTTCCTTCCTGTGGAGGATGAAGACCTTTGATATAACACATATTTATTTGGTACATCAATTATTTTTTCACCCAAGGCAGTTGGGGTTAAGTGACTTGCTCAGAGTCACATAGCTAGTAAGTATCAAGTGATCAAGTATCTGAGACTGGATTTGAACTCAGGTCTTCCTGACTCCAGAGCTGGTGCTCTATCTACTGCGCCACCTAGCTGCCCCAATCAATTATTTCTTAAAATAAATTTTTACCCACCTTCTCTTCCCCCTTCCAGAGAACCATCTCATATAACAAGGAGTATTTTTTTTTTAGAAAGGGGAAAAAAAACAGTACAAGTGGTCAAAAAGTATAAAAAAATATACAATGTGTTTGGACCTTTGGACCTCTCATTTTCATGAAGGAGTGACTGTGGGTTGATTGTTTTCCTTATGTTGAACCATCCTTGTATCCTTGCTATAAATCCCACTTGGTCATAATGACGGATTTCATGGATAAATTGTTATAGTCTGTTTGACAGGATTTTGTTTAAAATTTTTGAGTTGGTGTTCATTGATGATATTGACCTGTTTTTTTTTTTCCCTTGGTGAAGCAATTGGGGTTAAGTGACTTGACCTGAGTCACACAGCTAGTAAGTGTTATGTGTCTGAGGCAGGATTTGAAGTCAGGTCCTCCTGACTCCAGGGCCAGTGCTCTATCCACTGCACCACCTAGCTGCCCCTGACCTGTTGTTTTCTTTTTGTGTTTCATCTTTCCCTGGTTTAACTATTAGGAGTGTATTTTTTTTTCCTTAGAAAAGTATTCTAGTAGGGTGCTTTCTTTCTCAGATTTTGAGAATAATTTTTGAAGTAAGGGTATTTACTGTTTTTTAATCTGCTTGCCCCTAGGATTCCCCTTTTCCATTGTGCCTCATTCCCAGAACAATGTCAATTATTGCAGGTATCAGAGGGGGCACTGCCCTATCACTATCCATGTTCCTGATTATGCAGCCCACTACTATATCCCCTTCTTGTTATCTGTTTTCCCCATTTGCCTTGAAATCTTCTCTTTGGGTTCATGCTTTTCCACTCCCCTAGGTACCAGTTGTCCCAGGATTTCCAAATCCTTCTCTCCTGAGGTAGGCTGAGGGGACTTTTCAAGCACCAAATCCCTCAGACCATACCCACCATAAGATTCTAATCTCCCTTCACAGACCATCTCTTCAACTATAGGAGCATTCATCAGTATAATCTCTTTCACTCAACAAAAAGACCTCCTTCCTTTCCCCCTTTCTCCTTACCTATTCCCCTAAAGTCTTTTTTTCTTTCTGAAACCAGAGGGGTCACTTTCTTCTTAATTCGACCATGTGGGATCACCTTTCTATCCTTTTGAGCTTTCCTATTCCCATCACATAACCTCCTGTCTTGAAATGTAATCCCACAAAAAGCAATTATTCACTGGTAGACAGTGTGTCACCAGGTTCTATTCATAATGCCCCAGGCCCACATCTTCATTATTATCTCCACTAGGCTTCTGCCTTTACCCTGTCACTTTCTGTACATTTAGAAAGAAGTCTCTTACTGGTCTCTCTACTATTACTTTTTTGCTTTTGCTGTTCTAGAAGGTACATTTATTCATTCCTCCTGCAATTCAGTTGTTTGGGTTATTTGAGAAGCACATAATTTCTTCTTCTTTCTAAAAATATTTCAGATGCCTCTTTATTATTGAATATCCATCTTTTTTTCACTTATGGTTAAGTTCAGATTTTCAGATTTGGTGCCCTGGGCTTCCTCCTGAGTTCCATTGCTTGTCAGAACACATTATTCCATTCCCTCCTATGTTTTATGGTGGTTGCAAAATAGTCTTGCATTATGCAAATTTCCTTTCCTTTGTATTTGAAGGTTTTCTCATCTCTTGCAGAACTTGTTTCTGAATTGTTAAATTTAACTATTGTGTATCAAGGAATTTGCAGCCGTGGTTTTTTTCTGGAGATGATCTCTGAATTCTTTTAACTGGTATTTTATTTTCTATGTTCATAAGTTCTGGGTAGTTATCTTTTATGATTTCCTGCATTATGGTTTAAGATCCTTAGGTTGTCTCTGTGCATCCTGTATTTAAGACAGTTATGTTTTGCTTGTATATGTAACGAACATATCTTTTAATGTTACTGTTTTTTGCTTCTCTTCTGGATTATTCTTCACTTCTGATTTTGTATCTTTATTTCCTGTTTATTGTACTCTCTTTTTTTTTGTTTGCTTTTGGTGAGGCTTGTCATTTCAGATTCCAGTTTTTCTATTCTGATCATTATTTTTGCTGTGCAGGTCATAAATTCTGCTCTCATAATTCTCATTTCTCTTTTGCAACACTCAAGAACAAATGTGTTCTGTTTCAGTATTCTTCTCACATTTCACAAGATCCTCTATCTCATCAGTGTTGGATCATCTTCCTTTGTTTTGTAGTATGTATTCATAGATGCCTGAACTCATTTACTAGATCTGGAGGCCATATTTACTTCTTTTGTTAAAGCTTTCCCTGTTGATTTATCTGTTTATGTTCAAGTTCTTAGAGTTCTCTTCTTTGTGAGATCTTTGGTGTTAGTCTTTTTTTTTTCTCCTTGATTTTCCCCTATTGCACACTTTCTGACTCTGTCCCCTCTGATGGTGGTTTCTTTGGGGGCTGGATCTGAAAGCATCTCAGCCTCCTCCCATGCCAAGCAATTCATGGTTCATCAGCCTAGGTCTCTGCCCCAAGTGTCTTTTGGACAGAACTGGACCCTGGTGTCCTGCCCCACTCTTGCTTTTATTCAATTCTCTGGCTTTTCAGAGAGCTGCCATGTTGGTATTATCCATCTGGGCACAGGCATTTCAGGTCTTTGCAGTGCTGGTGCAGTGGGGTTTTCTGCTGATGCCAAGGGGTTGCCTGCCAGAGCATTGCTGGCTCTTGTGGCCCTGTCCAAGCTCACTTGTCCTCCTGAAGGACTGTGTTAGCCTGGGCTATCGCAGAATATACTTCTGTTGTCTGTCTCCATATCTCCAGAGGGGGACTGTGGTGTGGGGTTGTGTTGTGTTGTGTTGCAGACCCTTTGGTCCTTGAGTCTACTAGTACAGCTTTGCTTCCTGTAGTGTGGGATGTTGGGGAGAAGTATGGAGTGAACCCAGGGTTGGTGAAGGTCAGGTCATTTTTTAAAAATACCTTCTTTTGGATTTTGAGTGTTCTAGAGTGACCAACACTCCTTAAACCCCATATGGTGTCATGACCCACATTTTAAGAAGTGCTGAAAGGATCTCAAATGGGAAAAAGTTTAAGAAGCCCTGTTTTAGATCCGTGGAGACAGCTGAAGTTGCTTTATCTTTGGTGCATAATTTCTGTTTTGGGAAGGTTTAAGAGGTTGTAGGGATCAGAGAAAATATCTAGTCCTCTGTCTTGCTGCTCATGTGACCCAGAAGTCCTGGTACACAAGTTTTAAGTGCCTACAAATATAGAAAGATGTCTCATTGTTAGAACATTTGTGTTGGGTTGTTTTTCTAATAGTGGTGATAGAAGGATAGCACTGATTTCTTTAGGCTCTTCTAAGATGGTGAGCCAGGACTAGGATGAACCTCTGGCTTTTTTTTCTTTTAGACAGTTGAAGTTAAGGGACTTGCCCAGGGGGTCACACAGCTACTAAGTATCAAGTGTTTGGTTTGAGGCTGGGTTTGAACTCAGGTCCTCCTGACTTCAGGGCTTGTGTTCTATCCACTGCACCACCTAGCTGCCCTGACCTCTGGCTTTTAAATAGAGTGAAGAAGCTAATTATGAGTACCCATCAGTATGTCCTTGGATTCATTTAATGACTTAATTAAATAAGTAAAATGTCAGAATACATTTGTTCTTGCTAGGTTCAGTATCTAATTGTCTCATCTAAAGGGTTTCTTAGACTTATATAGGCACCATGCTTGCAAATGTACAAAGTTAGTTCAAAATATATAGTTCCTTACGTGAACTGATGCTGAGTGAAGTGAGTAGAACTAGGAAAATATTGTACACAATAATGGCCGCATTGCGAGATGATCAGCTGTGATAGACTTAACTCTACTTAGCAATACAGTGATCCAGGACAATTCTGAAAGACTCATGATGAAAAATGCACATCCAGAGAAAGAACTGATGGAGTCTGAATTGCAGATCAAAGGATACCTTTCACTTCCTTTGTTGTGTGTGTGTGTGTGTGTGTGTGTTTTCTTTTTTTCTGTTTCTTCTTTCACAGCATGACTACTATGGAAATATGTTTACTATGGAAATATGTTTACATGACTGTATACATATAACCTATATCATATTGTTTGCCATCTTGGGGAGGGAAAAAAAGAGAGAGGGAGAAAAATTTGGAACTCAAAATCTTATGAAAATGAATGTTGAAAACTATCTATACATGTAATTGGAAAAAAATAAAATGCTATTTACATTAAAACCAAACCAAACAAAAACAAAATTAAAGTTCCTAGCCAGGACTATGTGTTGTATGTATGTATGTATGTATGTATGTATGTGTGTATGTATGTGTGTATGTATGTATGTGTATAGGTAGGTAGTTAGTCTGGACCTAAGATTTTATCATGGAGACTCCCTATGCCACTATAAATGAACAACTTTTTTTTTAATCAGTCAGAATCTAAGAGAGTTATTTGGGGGCAGAGATGTAGTGACTATCCATGGTCACACATTTAAGTATGAGTCAGAGGCCCCAAGTCTTCCTGACTCCAGGGCCAGTTCTCTGCCTACTAAACTACATTGCCTCTTGGATTGTTGGAGATTATAAATGGGTAGAGTACACTGAATACCTTTAGTTCCCACTAGGCTAGTTTTCCTCAGAGTGAGCCATGAAGAAGGTTTCTAAAAGGGCCTAGAGACTGGTGATCTGAAAGCTAGTTTTGGCTTTATGTTCTCCCTAGGACTAATGACACTGCCATTTTTTTTCTAGCTACTGTCTGTTACTTGGTTTGCCTTATGAGGCCCCTCACCAAACTCAGGTAGAAAACTCTGGTGAGAACCTAATTATTTATGATAGAAAGCAACTGGTTTGCTTTTTGCTCCTAAATAATACAGAAATCCTGACTTTTTTTTTTGCTTTTGGGGTGATGGAATGTAGTTTGGGGAAATATTATTAGAGGAAATGCAGCTTTCAGCAGTACAGAATATCTTCCCATTTCATAAGATCATAGGAGCTCAGACATAGAGGATATTTATTTCATCTCACTCATTTTAACAGATGAGGAAATAGGTTCAGGGGGTTTAAATGATTTGTTGAAGATGGTAAACGCAATAAGTTTCAGAGCTGGGATTCAAACTCAGTTCTGACCACAAACGCGGTACTTGATTAGCCTGTGAACATATTGCCTTCTCGGTTCTGCCTTTTTTTTTTTGTTTCAGCCTTAAACTTATGTTATTTCAACTCGTATTATAAATCTTTGAACTAAATATTTTATATATTGGGGTATTTCTTTGCACAAGGCCTCCAAAAACACTCTGACTCTCCTGTAACAAAGTACATACTTTATAAAATAAATACCAAGATGAAACTGTAGAGGCAGAGGATTTGGGCATGTTGGTCAGTGACATTGTTTTTAAAATCACTGATGCCACACTCAAGCCCCTTTTTCACTATGAATCTTAGAGATCTACATGTTCAGTTAAACAAAAAAAAAGGGGGGGAGTAGGAGGGGAGGCTTTATTGCAGATAATTAATTAAAGTACTCATTTGGAAAGCAGTACTGTTTTGTCACTGACACAATTCCTTGAAGTTCAGAATAGACTTTAAGCTCAGGGAACATGGTTAGAATTAGAAGGTTGTATAGCTTGTGCAGTACATAATGGATGAGCAACCTAAGAATAGGAGGAGGCAGATTCAGCATGGAAATTTGAATGAAACTAAAGAATGGAGAATCAGAGACATGAGCTACTCATTCTTCAGTAACTTTCTCAGTTAAAGACATTAGCCTGAGATACGACTTTTGGCATGCATAGGATTACTAATGTGCTGTCCCAGTTGCAAATGATCTAAAAGCAAGTAACAGATCTTAATGTATGGATCAGTGTGATTTAGCAAATGTTTAAGGAACACAGGAAAAAAAGGCTTATAGACAGGAAAACCAGCCATGGGAAATTAGCATTTTCCTTTCTCTCAGTGTGTCCTGTATCCTCCTAAACCTTCTTTCCTTATATTATTCAAGAATAATTCTTAGAATTAATGATGTCTTTAAAATCCCAAGATTACTGTCCTTATCTAAAAGTAAAATAGAGCCTTGGTCTTCCTTTTTTTATTTGCACTGGTTAAGGTAAAAATTCTCAGGCTTGAGTTTCATATTTCAAAAATCATAAACGAATAACCACAATATGTTTCTCTCCCTCCATACACCTAAGTTTATATGCTCTTTAAATTTGGAAAATGGAGTGTTTACTACTTTTTATTCTACTATTCTTATTTTATTTCTAATTCTAATATAATCTATTCTAATATTTAGCTCTCTCTACTAAAAGACAGAGGAGATAAAAAATGGAATTCCTATAATTTCATTCCATTTCTCCAGTGGAAGGAACCGTTGTAGCTGGGTATTCTTTTAACTTTTTAACTGAAGGCACTTTTCTTTTTTCCTTTTTTTTGGGGGGTGTGTGTCTGAATTATTCAGTCTAAGGCATCGTGGAATGTTTGGCAATACTTTGAATGGTCTTTAGTGTTTGGCAACACTATTCTCTCCTAATACCTTTCCATCTTTTACTTAAAGGCTAAGATTTTCCTAGCAAAGTATGAGATTTAGAAAATCTTTAGTCAGCATTAACTCTTAGACAGCCTGGAAATATATGTTGTTGGATACAAAGGAAGGAGGGAGTAGGTAAGGGATAGGATGATGGACTAGTGCTAATCTATCATTGTTTCTAGGAAAACAAGTCAAAGTGTAAACCACCCTAGTAGTGACTAGCCAGTCCTATTGTCTTATATATAAAGAATAGCACAGTGCTCTAAAGGCAGGTATATCTACGAAAGTCATTGAAGAGCACCAAAGTGTTACAATAGAAAGGACCATGGCCAATAGTTCAGAAGACCTGGGATCTAGCTTTGCTTTTTTCACTATGCCATGACTATAGCCATATGGCATTATTGGAAAAATATTAGTTCTCCTCCCTCCAGCTTTTGTCTTATCTTTTTCTTACTTTTAGAAAACCCTTGCTGGTTCCACTGCCTGCCTTCCAAATACTTTTCAACTCTGCAGTCTGGTTTCCATACCCACCACTCTACTAAAATACTCTCTTCTAGAATTACCACTGACTTCTTTTTTTTTTTTTTAGGCAGTTGGGGTTAAGTGACTTGCCCAGGGTCACACAGCTAGTAAGTGTCAAGTGTTTGGTCTGAGGTTGGATTTGAATTCAGGTCCTCCTGACTTCAGGGCCAGTTCTCTATCTACTGCGCCACCTAGCTGCCCCCACTGACTGCTTAATTACCCAGTCCTCTCACTGGCCTCTCATGAGTCATCTTCTTTGACATTTCTGCGGCATTGAATGTTATTGATGTCCGTATCTTTCACGATACTTTTTTCTCTTTTATTTCATGATACTGGTTCCTTTTAGTGATCGTTTCTTTTCCTTTATTATTTCATTTTAGATACCTAACTTTGAGGATCTTTCTATTCTCTAACCTTAATATCCCTTTCTTCTCTCACTGTCTCCTTCCCTTGGCAATATTATCTCTTTCCATGACTTCAAACATCTATTCCAAATAGTTGGCTCCCAAATCAGTATGTCCAGCCTTTAAAGGAGTTTAGACTAAGTGGTAAAACGCCAAATTTGTTGAGGAGACATTTGGCAAAATTCAAGAGTAATTGAGAAAAACTTGGACAATTTCTAGACCTAGATATTGGTCTGGATTCTTCTTCCAGAAGACTAAGTAAGGGAAGCTAGATCATGGACAATTAAGGAGGCTATAAAAGGATTAAGGAGGAATAAAGAAGATTTAGGACGATTAGGAAGTAAACTTGAAGGTAGACTCAAGAAAGATAAGGAGAAGGTAGCTGGCAATACAAAACAAAGTAAGAAAAGGAAAGTGGGAAAATCAGAAGTTTAAACAAATTGCGAGGGTGGATTAGTAGGCGGGACAAATTAATGAAACAGATTGGTAGGCTGAAGGGGAGGTAGTTATGGCTATGACTGTGGAGTTGCTGAGACAAAAGAAAAGAATTTGAGTGGAGTTGTCAAGTTATTAAGAAATGATAATTGGATGCTTCCAGCATCTCTCTGATATAATTCATCCTAATCTTCCTCAAATATCCCATTTCACAATGTTACTCCTTTGTTTGGAAATCTTTAATACCATCATTACTACTATCAGTATCTCAAATAATGGGGTTGGTCCATTGGATCATAATGTTAAAGCTTGAGGGAACCTTAGAAACCATTTAGTGTCATCTCTTTGTTTTACAGTGAGGCAACTGAGATCCAGAGAGGTAAGTGGACTTGCCCAAAGTCACATAGGTGGAAGAGCCAGGACTCAAATTCAGGTCCTTTGACTCCAAATCCCATCTTCTTTCTACAGTATTATACATTTACTTTCTAACAACTGGCTGTCGTCTCGTGTTACTTGTCTAGCTGAAGTACATCTTGGTTGTAATTGCTTTTATTGCTATTTGATTTACATATTATAGTTGGAAACTGTGGAGCTAGTGAATATAATCCCTCCAATTCCACCTCTGAGTCCTAGATTTGGTGACATCCGAAACATTTCTCTAAGAGTGACTCCAGATATTGCAAATGGAGAGATTGGCTTTATCAGCAATCTTCCAGTTATTCTTCATGAGCCAGAAGATTCCTATGCTGAAGTGGTAAGTAGAATGTTTCTCACCAGTGATGACTTTTGTAGTTTGAAGCGTTTTTCCAATTGTGGCTTTTAGGAGGGGGATTCTAGTTTTTCTGAGGTTAGTACATGCATTTACTAATTTTGTCCTAGTAAGTTTTACAATAGAATTTTCATAGTTTTTAAGTTGCTTAATTTTTATATTTGAGGAATTGCCACAGATTATAACCTTATTCTTGGGAGTCAGCTTTCCTAGAATTGTACATTTTTCCAATTAAGACAAACTATTTAGAAACATTAACATGAAACCAAATAAAAAAGTCAATAATTTCTAAGATTTATCCTTACTTTTGGAAGAGAAAGGAAGATCCACAAGTGTTTGGTTGCACAGTTGAGATTTTTATTTTATTTAACATCATTTCAGTGTTGCTATTTTAAAAAGTACTTAGCAAAATGTGCATGCTCTAGACAATGTCTGTATAATTAATCTCAGTCATTTCATAGGGATTTGTTATATTTTATCTGTCAGGTTTCTATTCCCTTACATCGAGATGGAACTGATGGCCAGGCCACTGTATTTTGGAGTTTGAAGCCCTCTGGGTTTAATTCAAAATCAGTGACACTAGATGACATAGGCCCTTTTAATGGTTCTGTTGTATTTTTATCTGGGCAAAGTGATACAATGATTAATATTACTGTCAAAGCGGATGATATACCAGAAATGAATGAAACAGTAACACTATCTCTGGACAGGTAAAGATTCTTTATATCTTATATAATATTTGTATGCATCTAGTTGAATGTTTCTACTTTTTGTTTTTATTCTGTCCTTTGGATTGGACAGTAAGAAATTAATTCAGGTAACAAGAGAGTGTGATGATGGAAGCATTATGAATTTGCACGTTGGATTCTGGTTTGAATACTAAAACACTCACAGACTTGATCCTTTCTTTTATTTCTGATCTAAATGTGAAAGTAAAATCTCTCAGACTCTGCAGAATCATCTAACATAAGTTACAGACTGATGAATTTCATACTAAATCTTGGGAGAAGGTTTGCTTATTAGAATTTATTTGAGGCATCAGATTCAGCTTTTGAATATTAACAAATGTGTTAATGTAACAATAAAGTAAGCAGGTGCAGATACAAAATTGTAAGACACTTACAGATGAATATGAGGTTTAGCATAAAATTCCTCAGTCTATAACTTATATTAAAACAGTATTACAATCCCCAAGAGAGAGATACTTTACAGTTGAGATAAGATCTATTTTTCTTCAGAAATAAAAGAAAGGAAAAAGACTTCAAGGTTTTTAGTATTTGACAGTAAAATTGATTCTAATTACTATCTTGTTTTTTTCCCCTCCTATGTTGGGTAATTATTGCAGGCCAGTTTACTTTAGGTTAGAATCATACAACTAGTGTAGACCAAGTTGAATCTGATTGAAGAAAGCTTAATTAACTATGGAAATGTAGATGTTTTGACAAGAAAATAAAACAGAAATGACTTCAAGAGATGCTATGCTTTACTACATTATTTAGGGAGGAAGTAGAAACAGTTTTCCTTAGTTTTATGTAATAGATGGTCTCACTTAGCATTTATTTTTTATGGATGTAATAATTTTTAAAAAATGTTTAGGTTTTAGTTACATCTTTTTTCCATTTTTTAAATTGGAGAAAAAGTGCCTTTGGAAATTTTGTGAGAATTCCTTTATTAAGTGAAAGAAAAAAAAACCGTTAGAACCAGTTCTGTTGGTTTATCCCCTTTCATACAGGGGAAGAAACCCACTAAAAAGTAAAATGCCTTGTAGGATCAAATACATTTTGGATTAAACCCCAGGGAGAAGAATTTCTTATGAAACTCTGTGAAATCTATCCTAGAAAATCCTTCTTCATTTAATTCTTTTCTCCCCCTTCAAGTTAGTTCCTGGCACTAATTAAATCAGTGTATAATCCTGCAAAAATTAAAGAGAGATGAACAGTGAATACAAACCTTGGCAGTAGAGCAATCAGACTGTATTTCACAATAACTTTGAGCTCTGAGCTAAATATGTTTAAAAAGGCAAGATTTTCATAACTGTAATGCAAATTTACATTGTTCTGTATCTTAGTGGGTCTTCCAAAGCACTAATTTTTGAACTTCAGCCATGTTAACTTCCTAATCTCATTTTAAAAGAAATTTAAAAATACATTATGTACAATAATGTGTCAATACCAGGCTTGTTAAAGCTTTTTCATTTCTTTTTATTCTTTTCTTCCTGTAAGCACAAATGACACCCCAGAAAATTGTATACCACAGGACTGTGAAAGTTAATTGGCTTCTTTTTCATTTTAAAGGAAATTAGCTCATAGTTTAATATGTTCACCTTTTATTAGTATGCATCAGTTCATAACTGCAACATACTTCTGCCATCTAAGTTGTTTGTGACCAAGAAGGAATGCTGTTTTTTAATATGGGTCTTACATTCTTTTAATAATCCTTCATTTAATGTTTGAATGTGTATTATTCACATAAAAATTGATTCTAAGAAGACAGTATGATTTAAAAGGATCAAATGCTCACTGTTATTTTTTGTTCCTGCTACCTGGGTAAACTAGAATAAAACTACATACTATCAACTAATCAAAGTAGATTATAATTGCTTTCAGTAATATTCCTGAAAAATAGAGTTTAATGGACCAATTTGCCAGGGAAACTTTAGACAAAAGCCCAATTCAGGCCATTGATCTCCGAATTTCATATTCATATAATTAAACTTTGCCTCAGTTGAAGACTTTTATTTTAAAAATTCATACTTTTATTTGCTAATTTTAAACAAAATATATAGCTTCTAATTCATTTTCTGAAAATCAGAAACATTCTCATCATTCTAATCTGAGGGTGGAAAATTTTTCATTTTTCAATGTTTAGAAATCTACTAACCAGGCATCAACTGTAAGCTTGCCATAGCAAAGCATAAAGGGTGAGGTATCTTTAGTTCAATGGACTTCCTAAATATATTTGAATCAATTAATTGAGGATGAGAGACTGATGTTTATGGTTCATTTTATGTCTACAAATGTAATTGTCTATTACTTGTCATGATTAAAACCTATAACAATAAAATTTTGTGAATTCTTGGGTTTGTCCTCAAGCAAATGATTAAAATAAATCTGTATTTCTCACCTTACATGGTTTCTACACCCTTCCCTCCTAATCAAAGGACAATAGGCTTTAGATACTGAGAATTAAGTTTCTTTAAAAAAAAAACCTAATTAAAGGCACTAAGTAATTATAAATGGCTTGAATAAAATTTGCTCAGCTGCTGCAGTCTGTGAGCATGAACAGTGCTTGGCAAGCGTCTAGTTTCTTGGAGGAGGGCTGTTGAGGAATGTCTTGAATGGGTCTTGACATGCTGGTTGGTCATGGGGTCATCTCACACAAGTGGGAACTACCCAACCTCTTGCTAGCAATTGTCAATACTAAAAGCACCCAGTGAGCAGGGTTCTCATAAAGTGAACATTATTAGCTATTAGAAAGAGGGGGAAAAAGACTTTCTTTATTTTCATCTCTCTATTCCAAGTTTGGTACAGTGTTCTTGAGATTCTGGCAAACGGCAGTTTTTTTATTGGCTTCCCCTTCCCTACTTCTTTCTGTTGACAGGGTAGAAACCAAAAGGTTTGTCGTGTATTTTGGGTAAGTGCACAAAGTAATGTCTTTGTTTTTGGTGAATCAGCATTTTGTTTTGCAAGTAACTGTTTTTTTTTCCCTTTCCCATCAGCCTGTGCATGCTTTGTGTGCAGTTTCAGTTATGAATGACATGGAGTGCTGACATTAGACATTTTTTTGTATAGGAGATCTGACTTGTAGTATGTAGTATTTGATGTTTGAGATGTTGGTGCTTCTGAACATAATTTACAATTTTGAACCATAGTTTACACATGAAAAGAAAATTTGTAGACAGATATATGTTTGTTGTGGATAAAGCTCATATGTGTACAAAATTATTTTATTTTTTAAGCTGGCAGAGGATTGGGAATTATTTCTTAACCCTTTTCTCCCTCCTATTTTCTGTGTGACTGAGCAGATTTACTGTTATTAATGGGACTCTGCAGCTACACTTTACCATCTTGCATTCTTTGTAGAGAGAAAGTCATTAGACTTCTCAGTTCTTGTGCACGCTAGAAAATGGTTAGGTCACACTGGTCAGAATAGGCAGGGTTGAATAAGTGCTAGGAAATAAGTGCAGGCAAACTCTTGATAATCAGCGTATGAGCTCTCTAGTCTCTTGATTCTTTGGACTGGTATTTACATTTAAATTTCTGGTCCAGTTTCTCCTCTTTACCGTTTCCACTTATTTTTCTGGGCAGCATATGCTAAGTGAATTTGAGCTAATTTTAATGCTCAAATGAAACATAATTAGGAAGGTAAATTTGTTAAAAAAAATTGACATGGATATATTAAGCTTGTCAAATGACTGTGTATTTTCTTTTGCCTTGATTCTTTGTACTGTGATGAAAGGTGGTTTTGGTACTTTTAACCCTTAGGGATGGCTAGTTCACTTGATGTGGAGATGTGAAGTTTATTCCTCCACCATACCACCTTGAAGTATGTTGAGCTGTCATGATGGGTGTTGCAGCATTTAAGTATGTGTTTAAATACTTCCTGTTGTTTTCCAGGAAGTCTCATTTGGGTATGTTCAGGGATGGGGGTTAGACCCTGACCTCTCATGCCCCATGTACTACTGCACATCACTAAAGTTATTTCACTTGCCTTAGAGTCAGTTGGTCAATACGCATTTATTAAGTGCCTACTACATGCCAGGAACTGTGCTAAGAACTGTGGATAAGAAAAAAGAGGCAAAAGATAGTCCTTACCTTCAAGGAGTTCACAGTCTACACCCTGGCCACCATTTTCCTAATAGCATTGATGATCAAGAATAAAACAGTTCACATATTTGGAAGGAGTATGCTAGTTGTTGTTTTTTAATACCGAGAGCCATGTAGAGTTTTTTATTGTGTCCTTTGATCAAAATGACATATAGGAATAGGAGTTAAAATTAAGAATAAGAAACTTTATAGTAAAATGCTTTGGAGGGTCAGCTAGGTGATACAGTGGATAAAGCCCTGGACTTGGAGTCAGGAAGAACTGAGTTCAAATTTGGCCATAGACACTTACTAGCTTTGTGATGCTGGGCAAGTCATTTAATTGCTTGTTTCCTCATCTGTAAAATGGAGATAATAATAGCACTTATCTCTCAGGGTTGTTGTGAGCACAAATAAGATAATATTTGAAGCTCTTAGCACAATGCCTGGTGCATAGTATGTGTTTAATAAGTGCTTATTTTAAAAACTTCAGAATTGTATATGAAATATCTTGCTCTCTTATTCATCTGATTCTGTTTGTTTTCCTGTAGAAAAGTAACATTATTTTATCCATATCTTGGTGAATGAAAAGCTATTAAGGAACTTTTAGGTGGTAATGAAAATTAGATAATAGTAATTATTTGTTGTAATATATACATATGTGTTATCTATGTGTGTACATATTGAAAAGATATTTGTACCTTTTGACCCATTTATTAGCTCAGTTTATCCCACATATCTTTAGGGTAACATCCAATATTTTTTATTCATAATGTCTATATAATGATACTAAAATGCTTGAGAATTTTCTTTTAAAAGCAGCAAGCTATTGCAATTTAAAAACACTTTCTTCTAACTGAACCTAACTATAATTCTCTAGAATTGTAGAAATAGCTGAGTAATAGATTATTTTTGCACTTGGACAAAACACAGCACAGCATATCAGAGGATCAGCACTCATAGGGCAGGCTTATTGTGTGTTAGGTTTGCATGTGTGTGACACAGTGAAACAAATTGCAGTCGTCACGTAACTGGTGCCAAAAAATTATCTCATTTTCATTGTTTGTTACATTTAAATTTCATTTAAGGTTTTAAGTGAATGGCTGGGCCAATTTTTATAATAAATTACATTTTAGGCTCAGATATAAAACAGTGTTCCATGGCTCTGATTTCCTGTAAGCATTATTGCAGATTAATTTTACTTTCAGACGTAGAACTTTTTACAAATTGTTCATTTGTGACTTTCCCAGGGCCAGTGTGGAAAATCAGGTCCTGAAATCTGGGTATACTAGCCGTGATGTAATTATTTTGGAAAATGATGACCCTGGAGGAGTATTTGAGTTTTCTTCTGCTTCCAGAGGACCCCATATTATAAATGTGAGTAGAAAAGAAGCTTGTTTTATACATTTGAGAACACAGCTTTAAAGGAATAATGTCATATGGCATTCCTATATTAGGCTTATGGGCTTCTTTTCTTTTTAAGGAAGGAGAATCTGTTGAGCTCCACATTATCCGCTCTAGGGGAGCCCTTGTCAAACAATTTCTTCACTATAGAGTGGAGCCAAGAGACAGCAATGAGTTCTATGGAAATACAGGGGTCCTAGAATTTAAGCCTGGTGAAAAGGAGATTGTAATTACCCTGCTGTCAAGATTAGATGGAATTCCAGAGGTATGGCATTTTATTATACTTAATTCATCTCCTGAAGTTAGATGGCATAAAAAATTTTGTACGTGGGAATATCACGTACAGTTGGAATGAAAAAGAGGAAATCAGATTGCTAAGAGGTTATCAATAGGTACTCAGTTTTTCTCATCTACAGAATGAGAAAGTTGAACATGTGTTTTGTAAGGTTTTGTCTCTCACCTCTAATGTGCTATGCTTTTTTTCAGATAAACACATACATACACATGAACACAAATGCGCATGTGCACACATACAATACCAAATCAACAATGTGATGTTTCCATGAATAGTGGCAGACTTGTATTTTATGAGAAGAGCTCAACAGATAGAAACTGATGAGAATTTTCAATTTTAGCTCAGATTAATTTTTTCATTTTCCTTCAGTTCTTCTTGGTTGTTAAGTAATCTTTAGTGACTGAAAATAGCTCATACAGTAATGATCTAATATTGAACTGAGAACATTTTTGAATACTTTTTTATTTAAAGGAAACAAACCTAAGGTGCCAAATTGGTGCCCATTCAGTGCAACTATCTGGCCTTAATACTTTACATATATAGAGCACATTACAGCTTTGAAGCACAGTATCATAGTTAATCCTTACAACAACCCCAGATGCTATGCAGGGCAGATAATATTATTGCAGTGCTATGGAGGAGGAAACTGAGCATCAGTTCTGACCTGCTAGGGAAAGACAATGGCAGAGCAGGGATTTGAACCTGGGTCCCTGACTCCTTTTTTTTCTTTCTTTTATTCTTTTCACTCCACTACACAGGATCTTTGCCCCTACATTATAAAGCCAGAATTCATGTGGTTTTAAGTTAATTTTATTTAGCTTTTTTTGGTATAGTTTTAATGACAAAGGTATCAAGAAAAAAATTTCTTATGAAATTTTAAAGTATAAATATAGGCCTAACCTGTTGAATTGGGCAATATTAACTCTTTGCTTTCTTCCTCCAAGTCATGAAGAAATATTTAAAAGGTGATTAGAAGAATCTTTACTTGTCTCCTCTTTGATGATATACAAACACATTTCTGGAAATTTTTTTATTGTAAATGTGATTTCATTGGTATAGAGCAGGTTTTAAACCTTTTTATGTGTGTTATGGACCCTTTTGACAATCTGGTGAAATCTATTGACCCCTCAGAATGATGGTGTTAAAATATGTATGTATGTGTGTGTGTGTGTGTGTGTATATACACATATGTCATCTGAGTACACAATTTTCCCTGAAACTGACCTAGGCTAAGAACCCCTGGTATAGGAAACTTCTAAGTAGTAAACTCCCACCATTACAGCTTGACACCTGCTCTGTCTCCTAGGGTCTCAGAGGGTTGTCTGGGGCTGCAGTGTTACAGACAAAAGTGTGAGAGGCAGAACTTTAATCCAAGTTTTATTTCCCTAACTCCGTGGCCAACTCTCAGTCCAGTTTACCACGTTCAAAAAATATTGTAAATTAAGTTTTCTAAGTATTATTTAGTCTTTAGTGAATTCATGGCCACTCACAATTTCAGGCTTTGTATTTAATTTTATTTTATGTTATTTTTATTTATTTATTTTATTATAGCAATAAATTTTCATTTCAAGAAAGCCTATATAATACATAAATAAATAAAGCCTACCCCACACAGGGAAAAAAACAAACCAAAGAACCTCGCTCTTCCAAACTTGAGAATCATCCTCAAGTCATCATTGCTTTTCCCCAAATGTGTCCACTCAGAAGCCAGATCTTGTGCTTCCTAGCTCTCATCTCTCCTCACACAGCTCTGACCTTAGCTTAGGTCCTCATTCCAGATGCTGCTGCTGCTGCTGCTGCTATAGTCTTTAAGCCCAGGTGTGACTCTCCTACTCAATTACCTTCAGGGCTCCCTATTGCCTAATGCCCCTAGGCTAAACTAGAAACCCCTGGGATTAGCATTTTAAACCTTCACAACTTGGACACCATCTTTCTGGCCTCACATTTTTTTCCCCTCCTTGAACTGGCCTTCCCCCTCCAAGGCTCTGTACTGAGCATCCCCAGCACCTGGAATGCATTCCTCCTCACTCCTGCCCACTCAATCTCTCCCTTCAAGCTTAGGCACCATCATTTCATGTGAATCCTTTCCCCATGGCTCCATTTTCCTCACCTTTATTCTGTACCTACTTATCCTTGTACTGGCTATCTCTACCACTGAGGAATGTTTCCATGCTTTCTGTCTGTATCTCTAGCACCCAGTGTAGGGCATGGCACGTAGCAACTACTTAATAAACGCTGACTGTTGGACAGCCTGCCAGTCAATGTCCAAGTATCAAACTTAGACCACTTTAAAAAAACAATCATGACTTCCTTCTTCTCCCCAAGTAAGAAGGTAGCTTTTCCTCTCTGCAATTTGGTTATCCCATACTAAAGTCATTTGTATGCGTGTGCTGTCACCTAGCATGGCATGATGGGGGATGTGCTAGACTCAGAGTCCAGATTCCCCTTGGACACCTATGTACCAGTGGGGGACCCAAGGCAAGTCCCTCTGCTACCCTCCTCTCTGAATTATCCTTTGTTAAGTTATTAATGCCTGCACGGAGGGCCATGACTCAAATGAGACACCATGGATGTAAAGAGATTCATGGAGATCTTGCTGATGACAAAGAGGAGGAAGATGATGGCTACACACCTTGATGATCAGTCTTTGCATCCTCCTCCATAGCATGAAACGACAATCATCATAAAGATTCACATTTCCATAAAAGTGTAAGGCTTGCAAAGTGTTTTCCTGACAGAATCCTATGAGATAGTGCAAGCCCAATCTCTCCATTTTATATATGAGGACACAGGGTGAAATTATATGCTTGGGATCGTGATACCAAGAATCACCAAGACCAGGCCTCAAAGTCAGATCTTCTAATACTGAGATTACAAAACAAAGAATCCGCAAGAGGCTCCTGGTTAACCTGGAAGCATGAAGGGCCTTAGAAGAACCAAGCTCACTGACACAGACTCCAGCAAAGAGCTAAAAAGGCCTCCAGATCCAATAAGGACCACTAAACCCAAAGAGAAACAGTTATAGGGCCCTTCATCTATCCTAGGACTGCGCCACAAGGCAGTCCCAAGTGAAGGATTGGGTATTTCATCAGGGAGGGAGCCCCTGCACCATGGCAGAGACCACAGTTGGCTGGTCAGTGATTTAGCAGATAAATCCTAGGGCCCCATGGGGGAAAGCAATGTGTCCAGTGTCCCATAACACATTAAGAAAGTGTCCACATTAGGGAGTGAACTCCATGCCTAGCACTGTAGGTCCACACTGTATCAAGCAACACAGCTAGAGCCAATCAATCAATATTCAGTTGGTCAGAGCCTGAAATTACCTTCGTTGCTCCTTCTTCTTGACCGCCAGGTCACCTGCTCCATGCAGTAGACTTTGATGCCCTCAGTTCAGAAGGATCTTCTCCCTTTTACTGGGCTTCCAGAGGGCAGCAGTTATATATTACTCATCCTTCCATCCCCCACACCACTGAACTCAGAACAAGCATTTTTCAGGGTTGTTTAATGAGTAAGTTCCTAGATTCACTCACTAAATCTAAATGCCATAAAGAAGGAATGTCCAAAATTACATAACCAATCACATGAGAATTTGAAATATAGTGAGGGAACCCAGAAATGCTGGCCCAGTAGGGTCTGAACCATCATTTAGATTAAGGAGGGTTGAAGGTATGGATACAAAAAAGAGAGGATTAAGACCATTTTCAGAAAGAAAAATTGTGAGAAATAAATGCTGAATACAGACACAATTTCGTGTTCAAACACTTACCTATCCAAAAAACACAAAAAATGTCCATGGCAGTGGGGTCTAGCCTGGGAAGTGGTGCTTTGGGGCTATCATATCCATGGGGGTAAAATCCTCAGTACTTCACCAACTCTTTTTGCAACACTGATGCTCTGGTACCCCAGAGCCCCCCAGACAAGAAGAGCAGCCTCTGCTCAGAGGGGATGACCATGAGAAAGCAGTGAAAGCCTTGGTGGGGGGGGGTGTCTCCTTTGCATCAGCTATTTGTTCCTCCAAGACTGGCAAATATTTGTCACTCATCTCTTTTAAAAAATGCAAAAAATATATATATATTCTCCTTCCTTCAGAAGGGTCAGGCTTTGTATTTTAATAATTTAACATCTTCATTTTAGTTGGATGAACACTACTCTGTGATTCTCACCAGTCATGGTGAACGGGAGAGCAAATTGGGAAGTGTCACAGTGGTCAACATCACTATTCTAAAAAATGATGATCCTCATGGAATTATAGAATTTGTTTCCGATGGATTAATTCTCACAATAAATGAAAGTAAAGGGGAAGATGTGTTTTCTGGTAATTACTTTTATTATATTTCAACTTATAAAGGTACCGTTAGTTGGGAATGTAATTTTTAAGTTATATTTTCTTTCTTTCAATTAACAAAAATCTATTTTCTCTCCCTTCCAATTGTCTCAAACAATTCTTGTTCTCAACCTCAAAATTCTTGTAACAAATATGCAGTCAAGCAAAACAGATCTTCACATTGTCAGTGTCCAAAAATATGTCTCATTTTACTTCTTAATTTATCACCTCTTTGTCAGGAGGTGCATAGTGTAAATGATTATCAGTCTTCTAAAATCATGATAGGTCATTGCATGAATCAGAAATCTAAAGTCTTTCAAATCTGTTTGTCTTTACAATGTTGTTGTTATTGTATAAATTTCTCACCTGGTTCAGTTTACTTCACTCAGTGTCACATGAGTCTTCCCAGGTTTCTTTGAACTCGTTCCTCTCTCTTTTTTTTTGTTTGTTTTATAACACAGTAGCTGAAAATACAATTAAGTTCCTGTTACTTTCACTTTCAATTTTACATCAAGATTCATTCATATGTATTGCAGAAACTATCATAAAAGTAAAGCTGTGCTATCTCACTTCTTGACTGTTGGTGATTTCAGTTGCTTTTTGACCAGTCATCTGCCTATTGGATTTAGTTAGGGCTATCCGCCATCAATTCAATGCAACAGATATTTACTAGGTACCTGTTGCATTATTCTGCACACAGTAGGCATACAGGCTACATTTAGAAAGTGCTAGCTTCTATGAATGAGAAGGTAAGAGTCCCACTGTTCTGTGCTCTAAACTAAGAACATCTGCAGTATTATATTGTTATTATTCTGGTGCCACAGATTAAGTGGGATATTGATAAGTTGGAGAAAGTCCAGAGAAAGCCAACCAGGATGATGAATGGTTTGGGGTTCATGATGTATATAAAGATTGGTTGAGAGAACTTGGGATACTTAGCCTAGAGAAGATTTAAAAGGGACATGCTAGTTGTTGTCAAGTATTTGAAGGGTTCTTTTGTGGGAAGAGGATTAGACATTTAGTTTGGCCCTGAAAATAGGCAAATTTAAGCATGGTGTAAAGAAAAATCTAACAATTAGAAATATCCTGAAGTGGAATGGGTTGTCTTGAGAGGTATTAGACTTTTCATTGGAGGATTTTGAGGAAATGTTATAGTCACATACATTTGTCACATAATTTGTATATATAATAATTTTTTATGCTTGAGTTAGACTACATGGTCACTGAGATCCATTCCAATCCCGAAATTCTGTGCTTCTGAGAATGTGTATGGAGTAATGTGCTGGAATGATATAAAATTTGTATACAACATTGTCCTGGACTTGATGGAGCTCACATTTTTGTAGGGGGATAAGATATAAATACAGATAACAGTAATATGCAATGTTAAAAGATAGGTGGATGACAAATATGGGGGAGTTTGTTACTTAAAAGGGGAATTAGGAAAGGCATGATGGAGGAAGTGGAATATGAACTGTACCTTAAACTATTGGTAGGATTCATATATAGGAAACAGCATAAGCAAAGAAAGGCACAGAGATGGAGAAGGATAGGCTATATTCTGGGAATAGTGAATCTTTTCCTGGATCCTAGAATTATGGAGGTACAAAATATGAGGTAAGGTTGAAAAGGCTGGTAAGGTGGCTTCAGTTTGTGGAGAGTTTTGAATTCCCAGTAAAATTGGTGTAAATTCTATTTTTGTTGGTCAGTCGAGAGCCATGGAAGAATTCTAAGCAGAGATACAACATGGACAGATATATGTTTAGTCTGGTAGTGATATAAAAGATAAATCAGAGGAGGAGAGGTTTTTCAGAACCTTTTCATGTCAAGATTGTGCATGACTTAAAAGAGAGAAAAGTCAGATGCCATAGAGCTGCTCCACTGAAGCAAGAGTCTGGGGAGAAAATGTATCACCCTGAGTAGATATTTTTTTTTTTCCCCAGCATTGTATTAGGCTGGGTGGAAGAAATCACAGATCTTGAGAATAGGACAGTTCAGTCTCATTATAGCAAGCATTCTTCTTGTCCATCTTTTTGGAGTTTGCATGATTGGCATCTTTGTAAATAACTACTTATTCACTGCTTTATCACAAATAACTTTTTATTCATGATAACAAAATAAATTGTGCCCTACAAAGGAAGACTGGGCTGGTCTATTTTTGCTGTATATCTTCAAGATTATGCTGAGAATAGGGATAATTTCATTTTTTGCTTTTGTATCCCCAACTATTCCCATTTATTTCATTTTTTTATTTGTACCCATAGTAGCCATAATTTTATTGCAGATGCATGCTTATTGATTGATAAATATCTAATATATTAACAAATATCTAATATATTAACAATCAGGTATTATGTTTAAATTTTAATTTTGTTTAGTTGGGTTCTTACTGTTCATAGTTTGTGAATTTGTTATTATGTATGAGATATGCATAAATATAAATGAAATGTGTATTATACTTGTTTATATTTCATAGCTGTTTATGAAATAATAAGAAAACGAGGCAACTTTGGCAATGTTAGTGTATCTTGGGTGATCAGTCCAAACTCTACAGAAGATGTGTTCCCTGTTCAAGAGACCATTTTCTTTGGAGATCAAGAATTTTCCAAAAATATCACCATTTATTCACTACCAGATGAGGTAAATATTATATACCAGGTCTTGCGTATAGTAAGAAGGCAAATAATTCTTGAATGAATGAATGTATATCTGGTAATTTTAAAAAATAAGGCATATGAAAAAGAGTAATTATTTTGTGAATTCATGTATCTAACCTCTGATTATAATCTGAAAAAAAAGCAGTGAATGTTCTTTCACTAGTGTTATTTACTATTTTGAAGTATAAGATGGGATCATAAGCTCCTGGATATGACCTCATGTGAGGACAGAATGCAGATATGGTTAGCGAGGGCAGGGACTATCTTTTGCCTTTCTTTGTATTCCAGCATTAGCACAGTGCCTGGCACACAGCAGATGTTTAATAAATGCTTACTGACTAACTGACTGATTGAATGTCCCACTATACTCTAGGTAATGCTCCAGGTAATGCTCCTGCTACTTGTTTCTTGCAGTCACTGTCTCCTAAATGTCTTTCAGAGATATTTAAGAAATTGTTAACTGCTGCTCATTGATTATAGGATTACTTGACATACCGTCTCTGTTATATAAAGGAGCAGGCACCTAGTTTCATAGATAAGCAGATACTAGAGAAGAGTGAAGAGAGGGTGAACGAGCATACCCTTTGGGGTTGGTATCAGAGAATGACTACTGAGATCACTGACCAGTGCCCTTTGATGCCATCTTCAGAGACAGATCTGAACTAAATAAAGCAATAGCATGAGCCAGCGTGGCATTTCTTACGTTTAATAATGAGAACAAAGAAGGGTACATGCATGATAAGGAAGTCCAGAAGTCATGACATTTAAGCTATCATGGAGGAAGTGAAGAGAGTGCTTCTATTAGGAACTGTACACCCTGATCTCTTAAATTCCAGATGTATTCTAATTCTTAAGAGTGAGAGGAAGAACAGGAACAGATAAAAGAAATGGATGCACAGGATGGGTCATGCACAGGTTTGGTAACAGTGGCCATGCCAACAGAACCAGAGCTGCAGTGAAACCTGTGACGTAATATTGATATTTTTATGAACTGGTTGTGAAACACTGGCATAGGATTTTTATGGTTCTTTAAAAGCTGCCAAATCTCAGTCACTGTTTCAAATTCTTTCATTATCCTAGTCTACAGAGAAGTTTTTCTCTATTTAGCAATTCATTTTTTAATTTGGGCACCATATTTTTCAGTTCATTTCAGAGCTTTTTGTTTCTTTTCAGAAATGATATCAAAAGTACATGTGATTCTCATTTTTAAATGACACAAGTCAGAAAGTACTTCTTATTAAGTATATTTTAAACAAAAGTGAGTAAGTGGTTAGGTTGTTAGGCAATTATTATTTTTTGTTGCTGTTGCTTCATTTTCTTCCTCCCTCCTTAAATCCTAATTTGACACTGATGTATTTCAGGTGTTTTAAGCATATTTTTTTTCCCTTGAATAATGGAAGAAGAATGTGTAAGGGACAGAGAATCCAATTTTGAGTCAGGGAACCTGGGTTTGAATCCTAACTGCTGCTTATTGTGTGGCCTTGGGGCAAATCACTTCTCTGTGTCACTGTTCCTTCATCTGTAAAATGAGGGAATTGTATTCAATGATTGCTAAGATCCCTTCACTACAGTAGATCCTATGATGTTATAAGAATTTGGTGATTCCTATAGATTGCTTCTAAGATAATTGTTCTGTCTCTAAAACGGTAATAGAATATTCACAGTGAACAAATACTTTATTTACCATGGATCTTTTTTTTATTTGTTAGAATTACCAATATGAAATGTATCTATTTGCCCTAATCATATAGTTTTTGAAGACCTTTCTTATCATCTATTTTTTAACAGATACCTGAGGAAATGGAAGTATTCACAGTCACCCTTTTTAATGCCACTGGTGGAGCCGCAGTGGGAAATGTAACTACTGCAACACTGCAGATCAGAAGAAATGATGATCCAATTTATTTTGCAGGTGGCGTGCCTGTTTTTAGAATAATTTATGTAAATTTCCAACAAAGAGATTTTTTTTTTAAATGAAATTTTCTTAAGCCTAATGCAATGCTTGTTTAAATATGGTTTGGTAGGATGAGACTTGTCTAATCAGCCGCACATCTTAACAAATATTTTAAGTCTTCTGAAAGATGAAAAAAATAAAATAAATTATAGTACTGTTGGGCTAATTCTCCCTTTTAAGCCCCAAAAGAGCACTTGTTATTTGCTTTCCTTTTGGTAGAGGAGAAAAGAATCTCCCTTTTGTCTTCTTTTAGAATCTACAGTCCAGCTGGTTCAGTGTCTGGTTGGCCTGACTGCCTTCTGCATGATTACCATAAAGTTAATTCTTTCCCTCCCAAAGGCTTGAATAAAAAGTTGCATTAAATGGCACTACATGCTGTTAAACATTTGAATATTTTAAATATATTATTAGTTGCTGGTGAATATTTTTGTTTTAATTCTGTTTATTTGGAACCTTTGTCCTCATCTCTTTACACAGTTTTGTTGCATTGGGTATTACCAATTCTCCCATGGCAGGAACTTTTTGAATCAATGTTGGTTGATACATATTAGTAGCAATCAATCAGAAGGTATTTTTTTGTGCTCATACTCAATGTCAGCAATGTGCTTTGGGAGACACAGAAGTAAGAAGAAGTGAGGTGTTCCTTCACAGACTTTGCAGTCTGATTGGGGAGACAAAAATAATCCATCTAAACTATTCACAGATAATACAAGACTGCATAAAAAGACTGGGCTGAATTGTTTGCTCCAGACTCAACAAGCTGTCTGAGTGCAGAGAAAAGGGAGTTCTCTGAGAGCTGGAGGGTCAGAGAAAACTTTATGGTGGAGATGGGTCTTTATATAGACTGCAAAGGATAAATAGAATTTGGACAGGCAGTGGGGAGAAATTTCACATGAGGGAAATATCAGTAAAGGTATAGAGGCAGTAAGGACCTACAGGTGATCTTGAGCCTAACTAACCAATATAAAGAATCAAAGAATTTGATACGTCTTTTTTTCTTCTGTATATTTCAGAACCTCGTGTGGTATGGATTAAGGAAGGTGGGGTTGCTAACTTTACGGTTCTCAGAAATGGCTCCCTTGATGTTGCCTGCACTGTCCAATATGCTACCAGGGATGGAAGAGCAATTGCAGAAGAAGGAGACTTTGTTCCTATTGAAAACGAAGAAACACTATTTTTTGAAGTTGGGAGAAGAGAACAGAGTATATCCATATTTGTTAATGAAGATGACATTCCTGAAACAGATGAGCCCTTTTATGTCATCCTCTTTAATTCAACAGGTTAGAAAGTTAGTTGTATAGCAGTTCATTTGCCTTGAATTGTATTTTGAAGAGAGGCAACATGGTGAATAGAGTAGTGAATAGAGAGCTGGCCTTAAAACCAGGAAGACCTGGGTTCAAATTTTGCTACTGACTCATATTGGCTTTGTGACCCTGGGTGAGTGATAACCTCTCATTGCTCTAGAAGACAATTCTCTCAGTCTTTAAATTGCAAAGATGTCAAGAGGTGGTAGGAGTTACCTGTACCAATAAAATCATGGGGCCTGACCCTATTCTTATGAAAATAAGCCAGTTTACCTTTCCAGTCTTATTCACATATTCCCTTTTATGCACTTTATGTTCTTGTTATTGTTCAGTTGTTCAGTCACGTCCAACTCTTTGGAACCCCACGGACCATAGCATGCTAGGCCCCTCTATCCTCCACCATCTCTCAAAGTTAATCCAAGCTCATGTTTGTTGCTTCCATGACACTATGTATTCATCTCATTCTCTGCTGTTCTTTTCCTTTAGCCTTCAGTTCCCAACATCAAGGTCTTTACATTCTAGTCAAACTGAATTCTTCACCATTACTTGGTCTTGTTATCCCCCCTCCCACTTCTGTGACTTTGACCATTCCATTTCTTTCTCATGAAATAGACTCCCATCCTATTTCCAACTGTCAAAATCCTCTAAAATTATGACCCAGCTCCTCCATGAAGCCTTCCCTGATTTCTTTCCCCTCTGGCCACCCTTTCCCTTCCCTCTCATTTAAAGATGGTGTCTTTCTTCTTAGCCCTCATGCTATTCTGTGAGAGACAGCATGGCATAGTGGAAGGAGCATTGGATTCAGTCATATTGCTCCGGGTTTTTAATCCCATCTCTACTGTTTGTTAACTGTGCAACCCTGGGCATATAACTCACCTCAGTTTCCTCCTTTCCAGTTTTGAATTCTGTAGCCCCATGTAATTCACACTTACATTTTAAGTTGTACTGTTGTTACTTGGGCATTTCCTTTCTTACTGCAGATGAAACTCCTTGAAGGGAAAGATTCTTTAAGCTTCATCTTAATTTGATGAATTAAGAAATAATTCATTCCCAATTTGTGCACTGGTGAGTGTACGTGGCCACTTTGCTCATTGAAAACTCAGAATACCCAGCTCCCAGACAGGGTATGGGACAAGGCGGGACAGGAGTCAGTCAACAGGCATTTATTAAATATTTGTCATGTGCTAAGCACTGGGCTATGTGCTGGGGAAGCCAAGAAGAAGAAGAAACAAAACACAGTCCTTGCTGTTAAAGAGTTTATATCCTAATATGTAGGGGGATCACGTAGCTCTATAAAAATACTGTTTAAATGTCCTCGGGCTTCCTAGTGGGGAAGCATGTTAAACATCATATGTGTCATGCCCTGGCTATGTGACAATAGAAGAGTCAGTTACCTCAGCTCTAAAAATGAAGATATTTTTATTTCTAAAATTTCAAAGGGTTGCTATGTGAAAAATACTCTGTATACCTTAAAGTAGCTTATGAACGTGAGCTATATTAATTACTGTATTATTATCATTGTTATATGCTCCCCTTCATGGTCCAACTCCATTGCAGTCTGGCAGCCTTGGGTCATTTTCTAATGTGGTCAGTCATATATTCCAGATCTATGAATGCTAATTTTACTTCTTTATATCTTTCTTCAGTTTTATTTATTTTATTCTGAATTTAAATAAAACAAGTATTTCTATAACATAGTAGAATAGAAAAAAAGATGATTGCACATAAAACTGTAAATCTATTATGTATAACTTGCTATTTCTTTTAAATATATAATAAGGTTATCATATAACTATATTTTTTCTTCCCTTCCCCTCTGCCCTAGAGATGGCTACCATTAGATACAAATATGTATATATGTGTGTGTGTGTGTATGTGTTTATATATATATACATATATACATATATATGTATACACACACACATAAAATCATTCTATACGTACTCCTATTTATCAGTTCTTTCTTTGAATGCATATAGCGTCTTCCTTCATATGTCCTTTGTAGTTAATTTGAGTATTTATAATAATCAAAATGACTTATTCATTCAGAGATGTTCTTCAAACAGTATTGCTGTTAACTGTATACAGTGTTCTCATGGTTCTGCTCATTTCACTCTTCATAATTGTGTGCAAGTCTATCTATGTTTCTCTAAGATCATTGAGCTCATCATTTCTTATAGCATAGTAGTATTCCATCGTGATAATATGCCACGACTTGTTCAGCCATTCCCTAATTGATGGGCTTCCCTGTAATTTCCAGTTCTTTGCTGCCACAGAGAGAACTGCTATAAATATTTTAGAACATATAGGTTCTTTTCCTTTTTCTCTAGTCATCTTTGGAAATAAACTTAGTAGTGGTGTTGCTGAGTCAAAGGGTATAGGTAATAATCCTTTGGGTATAATTCTAGATTGCTCTCCAAAATGGTTGGATCAGTTCACAGTTCCAACAGTGAATTAGTGTTCCAATTTTTCCACATCCCCTCCAACATTTGTTACTTTCCTCTTCAATCATTTTAGCCAGTCTGATAGGTGTAAAATGATATCTCAAGCTTGTTTTAATCTGCATTTCTTTAATCAATATTTAATTTTAGAAGGGGCAGAGGGAGGATTTTTCTTTTGTCCTCTGCCCTGATGTACTTCTCCCTGCCCCCAGACAAGCTTTGGAGTTAGCATCTTCTACCTGAAGTGAAGAACTGGTATGTCTTGAAGCAGTCCATTTTTGTTGTGAAGCGTATCCTCAGGGAAATACATGCAAGATTTCAGAAATCAGATTTATACAGGGAGAATTTGATTTTTGCCACAATGTTTTCTTAGAAACTCCATTATAAAGCAGATTGTCACAAAGCACACTGTATTTCCCCATAAGAAGGTTATTACAGTTGGGAGTTAGATGTCTCCAACAAAGGATCTAGCATTAATCAAATCACATCTGTGACTATGTTTGTGCCATAGAAACAAGTATAAAACAGCTATATGCCTTTCTAATAATTTAAACTAGTTAAATTATGCTCCAAGTCATAATCATAGAATTTTAGAGCTGGAAGAGGACTTATAGATGATCTGATTCAATCTTATGATTTTAAAAATAATAACTGGCAGTTATACAGTACTTTAAGGTTTACAAAATGCTTTACAAATATTTTCTCAGTTGATCTTCATAACAACCTTGAGAGGTAGATGTTATTATTATCATCCTCATTTTACGTTTGGGGAAAAGGAGGTATACAGGTTTTCACTGACTGGTCCAGGGTCATGTAAAACTAGTAAGTATCATCTGAGGCTGGATTTGAACTCATCTTCCTGACTCAGGGGTCAGTGTTCTATCTATCCACTGTTCCTTACTAGATGATAGAAAACTAGATGTAGAAACTATATCTAAGAGAAATGAAACTAATGTCAAGTCAGCAAATACTAATTAAGGATCTACTGTGAAAGGCATTGTGCTAAGCACAGGAAATAATAGACAAAAGTGAAAGCCCATGCAATCAAAAGGAATTGGGGGGATATAATATATCTGCATATAAGTAAGTTTGGAGAAGAAAAGAGCAGTAACAAGTAAAGGGATCAGAGAAAGCTTTATGGAGTATGTGGCACCTGAACTAAGTCTTTTTTTTTTTTTGAGGCAGTTGGGGTTAAGTGACTTGCCTAGGGTCACACAGCTAGTAAGTGTCAAGTGTGTGGTCTGAGACTGGATTTGAACTCAGGTCCTCCTGACTCGAGGGCAAGTGTTCTATCCACTTCACTGCCTAGCCGCCCCGACCTGAACTTGGTCTTGAAGGAAGATAAAGATTCTGAGGAAAGATTTGGAGGAAGGCATTATAGGTAGGGGCACAACTTAGGCACCTGCAGGAAGATGAAGTTGACCTCAGGGAACAGCTAGCAGTCTAGTTTAGCTGGAATGGAGAATGCATGAAAGGGAGTAAGATGACAGTCTGAGTAACCAAGTGGTTGCTAGACTGTGGAAAGCCTTAAATGCCCTGTGGCGGAGTTGTGGTTGTTGTTGCTGTTTTTTAATCCCAGAAACAATAGGGAGTGACTGAAGATTTTCTAACTTCAGAGAAACATGGTTAGATCTTTACCTGAGCCAAGATAACTGTAGCAGTAGCTTGGATTGCAAAAGGGAGAGACTAGAATATGGGAGTCACAGTAAGACCTTTAGAGTAGCGAGAAGCAAAAAGGCCCTGAACTAAGGACCTTGCTGTGTGTGTGTTTTATCCTCCCAGTCATAAGCTAACTCCCTTAAGGCAGGGATAGCTTTTTTATTTTGGCTTTATTGTCCTGGCTTCTAGCATCATGCCTTTCTCATAGTAGGCTTTTAATGAATGTTGGATATTTGGTATTATATGGTTGTTTAGGCAAATCAAGTTACATTAAAAAGCCTTTAATAAGCACCTGCTATGTACCAGCCACTGTGCTATTCAATACCAATAGCCATCAAGTGCTGGGGATATAAAGAAAAGCAATAAACAATCCCTGCCCTTAAGGAGCTTACAATTTAATAGGAGAGAGACAACATTCATACAACTATGTACAAACAAGATACATACAGATACAGGACAAATTGGAGTTAATCCCAGAGAGAAGGCACTAGCATTAAAGAGGACTAGGAGAAGCTTGTTATAGAAAATGGGATTTTAGTTGAGACTTGAAGGAAGCCAGGGAAGCCAGGAGGCAGATATAAGAAAGGAGAGAATTCCAGGCATGGGAGACAGCCAGAAAAAATGCATGAAGTCTGGAGTGTCTTATGAGAGAAGCAGCAAGGAGGCCAGTGTTTCTGGATTGTCCAGTATGTGGAGGGGAAGTAAGGTTTAGGAAGACTGAAAAGGTGAGAAGGCACCCTTCATAAAGGATTTTAAAAGCCAAACAGAGGATTTTGTAGTTTATCTTAGCTATGATAGGCAGCCACTGCAGTTTATTCAGTTGTCGGAGTCCTGTATAATGTGTTTGACTTGGGTTTGAGAAGATCACTTTGATAGTTGAGTGGAGGATGAACTGGAGGGGGAGAGGTATGAGGCAAGGACATCACACTGGAAGGCTGTTGCAATAGTGTGGGCATGAGTTGATGAAGGCCTGCACTAGAGTGGTGGCAGTTTCAGAAGAGAGAAGAGGACATAAGGTAGAGATGTTACAGGACTTGGTAACTGATTAGATATGGGGGGTGAGAGTGAGGAGTCAAGGATGACATCCAGATTGGAGGACTGGGAGGATGGTAGTGTCCTTGACAATAATAGGTAAGTTAAGAAGAGGTGTGGGTGGGAGATAATGAATTCCATTAAAAATGAAAGTCTCAAGGGAAAAAATGTAGCATTACTAATTTATCATCTGGCACTTGATGAAAATGATTTCATTCCTGCAAATAGATTTAAACTTATACAAATGATGTATTGAGATGAAATAAATAAATAGGATAGGATTTGAATGTAACAGAAATTACATTTCTGGTATGGTTACTTGAAACTCTTCCTTTTTGTATTTTAAACTAGGTGACACAGTAGTATATAAATATGGGATGGCAACTGTTATTATTGAAGCTAATGATGATCCCAATGGTATTTTTTCTTTGGAGCCTGTGGACAAAGTTGTAGAAGAAGGAAAAACTAATGCATTTTGGTAAGTAAATATTAATTCTATTTTTATTCTCATTTTGATATTTTTTAATCTAAAATATGTACATTTTGCTCAGTTTCAGACTTTCCTGCTATTCAAGATTTTAAGTATGATGACTAGTAAAAATATTTTACTTTATAACATAAAGCTAAGGTATCTTACCTTAGCCATCCTGCTATTTTTGCATGACGTGACATGACCTGACATGACATACCCCTAACAAATTAGGTGAACCTTTTTCATGGTTAGCTGGAAAACTCTGAAAGATGGATGGTGAATAGGAAAATAGAAAAATGTCTATTTGAAGATTACAGAGGAAATCTGTCTGGCTTTCTTACTCAATTTATGATCCATTACTTATGAACCTATTACAAATGAATCTTATTTGGTATGATTAATTTCCCAGGATTCTGAGGCACAGAGGACACTTTGGCAATGTATCATTGATGTGGCAGTTGTTTGACAATGATTCTGCTCTACAGCCTGGACAAGAGTTCTGTGAAACTTCAGGGATGGTTATGTTCATGGATGGAGAAGTATCCAAGCCAATAACTCTCCATGCTATTCCAGATAAAATCCCTGAGTTCAATGAATTTTATATTCTAAAGCTTGTGAACGTTTCAGGTATGATTTCTCTCTAGATTTTCTTACTATTAACACCAGGGTGCTATAGCTTATACTTAAACAGATACCCATAGAAAATTAGATTTTGTTGATTTTGTTATTGATGTTAAGAATATTCCATTGTGCATGTGCATGTACGTGTGCATATGTGTGTGTATGTGTGTGTGTGTGTGTGTGTATCACTGTTATAGGTGTTGAAAGAGATACTAAGTTTAGATAAGACAGGGACTCTATCTTCCGGGAGTTTTAGGTGAGCAGGTATGGGATGCAGACAACTAAAACATACACATCATTAGGAATGTGCACAGCAAAGAGCTATAGAAGTTCCAAGGGGAAACATCTTGTTACCACCACCACTGTCATCATCAACAAGAATATCAAGCACTTACTATATGCCAAGCACTGTATTAAGCACTGGGAGTGCAAAGAAAGGTAAAAATATAGTTATTGCCCTCAAAGCACTCACATGCTAATGAGCAAGATAAAATGTAAAAACTGATGCACATACAAGATATAGACTGTATAAATGGGATGTAAACTCAAAAGGAGAGAGTCTTCATGTAGAAGGTACTTACATGGGGGAGAATACTTTATCATTACCCTAATCTCTCCTTAGAAGTTATATTTTCATATTTAATTTTGGGATCACAGCTTGTTTCAGAGTGTGTATAGAACACATTTCTTTCAAGCCTTCCCATATTGCAATAATGGGAAGGAAGAATTGGAACAAACATTAAGTGTCTACTGTGTGTAGAACACTGTTTAGTGCCAAGGAAGATACAGAGCTTATATTGTATGTGGTCCTTATTCTCAATGTATATTCTGCTAGGGTGCTAAGACAAAAATACATGTAACTCTGTTACATATTAACATCAATAATAGCTATAGTCATTGAAATTTTTGTGGTGCTTTAAGGTCTGTAAAGTTCTTCACGTGGATGATCTATTTGAGATATTTACAATAGGTATATGCCCCCATTTTTTAATGAGGAAACTGAGACTCAGAGAGGGCTAAATACCTTCTCCATGGTCATTCAACTAGTAAGTGTAAGAGGCAGGATTTGATTTCACGTTTAAAATAAAGTGCTATATGAAGTCTAAAGGGGGGGGATATATTATCAAAGGGATCATGGACAGCTGAATGGAGAAGGTAGGATTTAAAAGATAGATAGGAGTTTAACAAAGATGGAGAGTAAGGACATTGTGGACACAGGGAACAGCAGGAGCAAATGTATTAAGGCTAGGCAGCTCAGGTTATGCTGAGGGGCAGAAATTGTCCAATTTATTTGGTTCTAGAGTGTGTTCCCACACATATTATATGAAATAAGGCTGGAAAAGTGGGTAGCACCTAGTTGTGGAGGATTTTGAATGCTAGCCAAAAAGGAGTTTGTACTTTACTCATTGTAGAACTTGGATATTATGGATTTGAGAAAAGGAGTGCCATGCATGAGGAAAATTATGATGGATTAAATGGTGGGAGGAGAGGATGGAGATGAGACATCTTCTTGTTTGGAGTTATGGCAGTGGCCTGGGCATTGGGTTACAAGGGCTTGTGTCAATGTTGTGGTAGTAGGAATGGAGAGGAACAGATGTATGTGAGAGATGTTGAAGAGATGGAATTGGTAATTGATTGGATATGAGGGAGGAGGGATCAGGTTAGGGTTAAACATAACAAGGTTGTGAAGATTGGAGACTGGCTAAATGGTGGTGTTCTATGGTTCTGGCCAAATTTCAAAGTTTCTTGAAGACAGAGCATTGAGTGTAAAAATAATTTTCAACATTACTTAAATATGTGTGATTGCTCCAAGTGGTTATTCCTTCCATTAGTGCAGATCACCATGTTTTTGTGCTTTCTGTCCAAAGAATTACATCTGCATGTCCACTAAAACCCCTATATCTTTTTCAGATAAACTGTTATCTAACTATGCATCTCTCATCTTGCATTTGTGAAGTGGAGGTGTAAGGCCTTAGTTTTATTCCTATATTTTGAACCTAAGTGTAAGATCTTATTTTTGTCCTTATTAAATTTCCTCTTGATTCAGACCCAAGTTCTGATTTGTGAAGATGTTTTTGAATTCTGACTCATTCATCTTGTGTGTTAGCCAGCCTTCTTAGTTCTCCTTTGTATCTATACGCCCAACTGTTCTCCTTGACTTAATTTCTTTATGTTTCATTCCCCATTTCCTCACATAGAATTTTGGATCCTGAGGTGGCAGAGCCCAATTGTGATGGTTCTATTATCTCTGATGGTGAGAAGATATAACTACTTTGGCACATTGGTTACATTTCATATCTGTTTATTGTCCTTCTTCTAGTTTCATCTGCTGGGATGCATGCCAAGCTTTCTGAAGGCTCATTTTCTCTGACACTAGTTTTTGATGTTTTGCAAGGCAATATTGTTCACAGACTTTTATCCTAATCCAAATCAATCCAACAAACAGTTATTAAGCACCTACTATGTGCAAGGTTCTCTCCTACCATTGAGATACAAAAAGTTTGGCAAATAGTTGCTGCTCTCTAGAACCTTACATTTTACTGAAGGGATATAAACACATAAGTATATGGATGATAATTTGAGGGAGAAGATAGCACTAACAACTAGGGAGAGACTTCCAATAAAAGGTGGCACATGAGTGAAGCCTGGAAGGAAGATAACGATTCTAAAAAGTGTAGGTCAGGCAGGATTGCATTTCAGCCATGAAATAACATGTACAAAGGTATGGATTCAGAAAATTCTTCAGGGGATAGAAAGTTGGCCACAGAGGCAGTCATTAGAGTTCGTAAGGGCAATATTTTGCAATTATTCCAGAAAAGGAGATAGAAGGAAGACTGGATGAAAAGCTAAGCTGAGAAGTTTATATTTTAAGTTAGAAGCCATAGGTAGCCACTGAAATTTCTTGAGCAGGGAAAATGACATCATCACAACTATGGTTTAGAAAGATTATTTTTATATCCATGTGGAAGATAGGAGGCAGGAGAGACTAGAAGTTGGAAGTCTAATCAGGAGGCTGCTATAAGAGTCTAGCTGAGAGTTGATAAGGGTCTGAGCTATGGTGGTGATTGAGTAAAGAATAGGGGAAGGAGGTAGAGTTTCAACTCATGGTCAACCTGTTCTGTTATCCTATTCCTTCTTAATTTGCCCTTTCCACTGACTTTCGGAAATTCACAAAGACATTCCCCTTTTCTTTCCATTTGACTTTTTTTGTTTCCCCCTTTCTATAACATTTCTTTTATAGGTGATATTAGCCTTGTTAAATATGCATTTGTTTTTAATGTTAAAAATTATTCTTTTAAATAAACTGAAAGTCTTCTACGTATGCAATATACTGGTTTCAGATTCTGGGTTCTTACTCATTTTGTATCTCCAAACACAGGTGGATCCCCAGGTCCTGGTGGGCATCTAGCAGAAACCAACCTGCATATCACAGTAATGATCCCATTCAATGATGACCCCTTTGGAGTTTTTGTCTTGGACCCCAATTGTCAGGAACGGGAAGTAGCAGAAGACATCCTTTCAGAAGATGATATGTCCTATATTACCAACTTCACTGTTTTGAGGCAACAAGGCACCTTTGGAGATGTACGAGTAGGCTGGGAAATACTATCCAGTGAGTTCACTACTGGATTACCTCCAATGATAGATATTTTATTGATTGGAATTTTTCCCAGCTCCGTGCAATCACAGCCACATAGGAGACGGCATCACAGTGGAACAGATGCTTTGTACTTCAGTGGAATGGAGGATGCATTTGGAACCATTAGTTCAAAGTACCATACCACCAGGAATAACACAATTGTCAACTTTACATTTTCAGCTTGGGTGATCCCTAATGCCAATACAAATGGATTTATAGTAGAAAAGGATGATGACAATGGAACCATGTACTATGGTGTGAGGATTCAAACAAATGCTTCCTATGTAACACTTATGCTTCATTACACTACCCTGGGTTCCAATATTACTTATGTTGCCAAAACAACAGCCATGAAATACTTGGAAGAAAACATTTGGCTTCATCTTCTGATTATCCTGGACGATAGCATAATTGAATTCTACCTTGACGGAAATCCAATGCCTCGAGGATTAAAGAGCTTGAAAGGTGAAGCAATAGCTGATGGTGAGTGAAGTCTTCACAGCCAGTTCATTAGATTTGGAGTTATTCTAAGCTAGAAGGTATTAGGAAAAGCAAGTGTTCATTAAAAATGAGTCACTTACTTTTAAAGTTGCAGGTTTAGGAAAAAACTATTGAACATGAGTAAGAGTTCACATAGCTGAACTCTATGGGCTACTTTGAAGAGACATTCTTGTGTTTAAACTGAATTAAGTGTTTCTGTTTTGAGGAGTATTTGTGTATGTATATTATCACTTGGTGACCTCATCAGATCCCATAGTTTTAATTATTATTTTTGTTCAGATAACTCTTAAATCTAAATCACCAACTAGTCTCTTTCCTGACTTCCTGTCAATCATCACTAAGTGCTGACTGACTATTTCTAAGTGAGTGTCCCATAGGTCTTTCAAACTCAATGTGTCCAAAGCAAAACTCATCATCTTTCTTTCTAAACTCACCTTTCTTCTGAAATTCCCTATTTTTGTTGAAGGCACCACCTTATGTCCAGGCACCCAGGTTCACAAACTCATTGTCATTCCCAACCCTTCACACACACACACACACACACACACACACACACACACACACACACACTCACACACACACATTCACACTCACACACACATTCACACTCACGCTTATACATATTGTTCAGTCATTTCAGTCGTATCCGATTCTTCCTGACCTCATTTGGGGTTTTCTTGGTAAAGATACTGGAGTGGTTTGACATTTCCTTCTCCTACTCCTTTCACAGATGAGGAAACTGAAGCAAACAGGGTTAAATGACTTGCCAGGGTCTCATAGCCAATATGGGTTGGAGGGTAATTGAGCTCAGGTCTTCTTTACTCTAGTAATTTGTTCTCCATTCATTATGGCTTCTCCGGTAAGTGAACAGTTAGATAGGGTAAGTAGATAAATATTTGTCCATATATATGTATTATTTTGAACAATAAACAAAGAAAAATGTACTGAGATTACATTCTTTCTCAGCATGTTCTTCATTGATTTTTTGATTAATTGGTTTTCTTTCCCATTTTTGATATTGAAGTACTCAATGTACACCTGTTTAGAATATGTACAGCAAATTTCCTAATGCCCTTGGTATGCCTTGGCAGAGGCTTGTGGTCTGCAGTGGAGGAGGGAGTGCCCCCATTGATTCTTAGTTATGGCCTCCAATACTAAGCATTGCAACCTAAACTGAACTTTTTCTCCTCTGAAATTTTTTAGGTTCAGTTTAATCCATTTCAACAAATATTTATTAAATGCTACTCCTGTAGAGTGAAGTCAGGGTGGTACAGTGGTTAGAGGACCATGCTTGGAGTTAGGAAGGCTAGGATTTGAATTTTGCCTTTAAAATACTGTAGCCATAGGCAAATTGCTTAATTTCTGAGTGTCCTAGGAAACTAAGACATAAATTGCCAACAAAGGTATGATTTGCATCAGTCAAAAGAGTTGTCACACTTGGATATTGGCTATGCAAATTAAATCAGAGATGCAAACCAGAGTACAATGAAGTATCTTCACTACTCATTGGGTCAGTAACTCAGGAGAAACACTAGTCTCAGAGTCAAGAATGGTTCAAGTCCTGCCCTTGACATGTACTAGTTGTATGACCTTGGACAAATCATTTAATCTCTTAGTACCACCAGCTAAATTAAAAGGCTGAAGTTGCACAGCAGGTGCTAATCTACGTTGGTAGAGGAAGTTTTCATATACCAATGAACTAAAGGGTCTGCAAAAAAAGGATATCACCTCCATGAAAACATTCTTCTGGTACCTCATCATGGAGTTGAGAGGTTAAAGGGAAGCAGGTTTTTCCAATATAAATGGTAGCTATTAATACTTTTATCAAATTGGAAAAGGTTAAGATCTGGTAATGGTTTATCTTTTAGCCAAGAAGAGCTTTGATAAATTTGGAGAAACTCATTATTAGATTGACTACCTGGTGATAATTTTTTTTGGAGGGACCACTACAAATCCACAAGACCATTTACTGCAACAATGGGAAATTACAGATCATTAAATTATTGAAGGAAGTCTTGTTAGGGTGTGTATGTGTATGTATATATGTACATATCTATGTATATGTATATGTATACATATATACATATTAATGTATGTATGTTCTATCTCCTCAAATAGATTTTGAACATAGTAATGGAAGGAGCCATAGCTTATACATTTATGTCCCCAAAAAAGTTATTGTAGGATAATGTCCAGGTCAGGGAGTTATCCACAGAACTAGGAAAGAAGGAAGGAAAAGGGACACAACTAAATTTTATGGCAAGATTGTTCACTTAGGCTGTCTGTCTGATGAACTGGTAATGACTTTTCCTTCTCAAATGCCATAGGAAAATGAATAGGACTTACATTATAGAAAAACTGTCATTTTGGAGCCAGATGAATTAACTGAGTGGGAATTATGCTCCTGTTACACTGACAAAATGGTATTGAATTACTTAGTCCACAGCCATAACTGTGGGCATGTGGCCAGTTACGTTTATAAATTTCCAGATTATTGTGACTACTTAAAAGGAGGAAACTTAGTGGTGGTTTATAAAAATGTTACCACTGGGACAGTTTTACTTATTGTCTTGGAAATTTACCTCAGAGGTTCCCTAGTATAAATACAGTTTAGTTGAACAATTATCTCTATTTTATAGAGGAGGAGACTGAGGCTGAGAACAGGTTAGATGACATATTCAGGGTCACATTGTTATTGAGTATCTGAGTCAGGATTAAAACTCAGGTTTTCCTGATGCCAAGTTCAGCATTTTATCCTCAATGCCACCTAGCAAATTATATTTATTGACTAGCTGTGTGACCTTGGGCAGTTCACATAACCTCTATTTGCCTCAGTTTCCTCATCTGTAAAATGGAGACCATAATAATGCTAACTCCCCAGGGCTGTTATGAAGATTAAATGAGATAATTGTAAATTGCTTAGCACAGTTTCAGGTACATAATAGCACCATATAATTGGTAGCTTTCTTATTACTGTTGTTGTTATTTGTCCTTTGTTCTCGAAGAGAACCAATGACATCACGAGCATGATGTCTTGACTTGCGCATGATTTGAATGAGGCAGAGCTGAGCAAAGTCAGTCACGTTTTCTCCCATGGAGACTGTTACTCATTATTTCCTCATTTGATGAACGTGAGCTGGTACCTCAAAGTTGTTATAGTTTATATCTCTTTGATGATCAGTGAGGTTGAATATTTTTTAAAGTAATTACTAATAATATGTGTTTCTTCTTTTGAAAATTTTTCATATTAGTTACAGATTAGAAATTATCACTGTGACTTTTTAATAGTTCCATGTTTTGTTTAGTTTAGTTATTGTTTAGTTCCATATATGTGTTTAGTTTGTCAGTTATATTTGAAAATAAATATTTTCTGAGTCTGTTATTTTTCTTTTTCTATGAATTATGTTGCTTTTTGTAGCTCAAAATGGGAAAGCACAAGCTAGGAAGACCTGGGTTCAAGTTCTTTCTCTGATATTTACTGGATGTATGACCCTGAGCATGTCATTTAATCTCAGCACTCTAGACAACTCTCTTAAGACTCATTTAGAGACTATGGCCACCTATATTAATAGAGGGAATGTCCTCACCCAGGAGTTCTTTGTATTAATGAAATTAAAGTCCAGTCCCTTATTTCTATCCACCTTTGTTGCACAGAATTAAAAAAAAATATGCCATGAAGTACATCTATCTTTTACCTAACAATTCCTTCTATTTGTTGATATAAAAAGTTCATAATTGAGAAAGTATTTGAGAAATATTATCGAGAAAAATATATAATTGAGAAAAATATTTCATTCCATTTCCCCCACATTTTTGTAATTACATTTAAAACTATTTTCCATCCATAAATGTTGCTATTTGTTGAGTGCTTACTGTGTATGAAGCATTGAATTAGGTGCTGAAAGATTAATAAAGGGTAGTCTCTGCCTTTACCTTAAAATCTAGTAAGAAACATATCCAGAATCAGAACATCAGGCAAAGTAGGAAAGTGGGTGATAACATAATAAGAGAGGGCCCTGTGAATTTTGAGGAAGCAAATAATACTTATGTCTGAGAGGAAATAGATAAGGTTTCATAGAAAAAAATGATCTTTACATTGTGCCTTATTGGGTTGAAGTGGGATAGGTAGAGTTGGGTTTAGTGGGTGGGGGAAAGGGGAAGGATAGGGATGCCTTCAGCAATTTTTGTCTTAAATAGGATCATAGAATTTAGAGCTAGAAGGGTCATGAGAGATTATCTCTCCAACTCTGTCAAGACAAGGATTGAAACTTAGATTCTGATCTTGAATCCATCCCACTTTCCACTTTTCTTAGCCAGTTCTTTCACAGAAAAATAATATATTTTAAAAGGTCTTAATATAGTTTTTAAAAAATTGATTCATCTTTAGTCAACACATATTATATCCTTTATAGAACTTTGAAATGTGGAAGAAGTTTAGTTAATACAGTAGTTTTGGCTATATAAAAGATATGGCTTATGCCATGTTATCTTTAAATGCAATGGTTCTATTTCATAAATCTGTCTTGTGATTTAAGAAGCTATTTAAGAAGATATAGCTGTTTTGCATTATGTTACATTTCTATTTTGAAATTAAATATTAACACTAATTTCTAATTTCAGGTCCCGGGATAATGAGAATTGGTGCAGGGATGAATGGCAATGACAGATTTACGGGATTGATGCAAGATGTGAGGTTGTATGAGCGAAAATTGACCCCAGAAGAAATCTATGAACTTCATGCTACTCCAGCAAAGAATGATTTGCACCCTATTTCTGGGTACCTAGAATACAGACAAGGGGAAACCAATAAATCATTCATCGTTTCAGCAAAAGATGACAATGAAGAAGAAGGAGAAGAATTATTTATACTTAAGCTAGTTTCTGTACATGGTGGAGCTCGTATTTCTCAAGAGAACATCACAGCAAGATTAACAATACAAAAAAGCGACAATGCCAATGGATTGTTTGGTTTCACAGGAGCCTGTATACCAGAGGTAAGATGCCAAACATGACAGTGACCATGGCTGAT